>NC_137664.1:3156840-3246051 GCF_963422515.1 Blennius ocellaris | reverse complement strand
CCTCTGGAATAACATCGCATGGGGACATGAACAGTGTGGATCCAGCCTCTACCAAACTGTTGACGTTCAATCAGCGGTAAAAAGAAAAAAAAAAAATACTCCACCTCCAAAAAAAGAACCCCAACCTTTTCCTCTTTTACCTGTGTGAATGCATGCCACCACTACTCATCTGTTGAATGCATCTCTCTCTCGCTCTCTCTCTCTCTCTCTGCTGGTTTTGCCGTTTCCCTGCAGCATTTCTGCGTTTTTAAACTCCTGCTCTGGTGCGCAAAGGCGCGCGGTCTGCGCGCAAAAGTGCCTCATTACCAAGTTTGATTGGCTGATTACTTAATCGTATGTGTTCAGTTTTGACACTTTTTTTTTAACGCACCGATGGCTTATTCTATTCGCCTTTATAACAAATGTATGTCTCATCTGCGGAAACTGAGAATCCACAAGTCTCCGGTGTGGAAGTGCTGGCGGCGATCAACAGATGCGATTTTAATCAAACCACAAGGTTGTTTTTTGTTGTTGTTGTTGTTGTTTTAGTGTTGTTGTTTTTGGCGTTGCTTTGTGTGTAGTTTCACGGTTTTATTTTTTATTTTTTTAAAGGTTCATTAATTGATTTTGCCTCCCCTTCGGATCATTTGCATTACAGCATGCACACGGAAAATATATGCATTATTCATGGGATGCTTCTCAGTGCAGGATGCATGCAGCAGAGAGCGTCAGACTGAGGGACTGTGCAGGCTGTGTGCACACATATACACACATACACACACACACACACCACACTGAATCAGAGGCTTTAAGTGTGCAGCTGAGTTAAGATGTAGTTCAAGGTTGCAGCTCATTTCCAGCCTCTTCCTCTGGATGGATGTGGGGAAAATGCCAGCGCTGCAGAGCTTTGGGCTGCAGTGGCAGTACAGCAGCACAACACACAGACCCACAGTGTGTACAGTCATAGTACAGTGGCTATTATGACGCCCAGCTGCCTGGAGAAAAGGCTTTTTATTTATTTATTTATTTATTTCATTTTATTCCCCCCCCAACCATATTGCACCATTTCAGAGGATTAAACATTGATGACATGAAACTGACCTTGACAGTTTCTGCAGAATAAGTTGCATCATCAATGTTTGATTTTTTTTTTTAATGGGGTTTTCAAAGTATGTGTGTGTGAAACCACCCACTCACACAGCATGACCCCCCCCCCCCCCCACTACCACCACCACCTCTCACTGCATATGCTCCGTCTCACGCCAAATCCTGATTTCTTTTTTTTGCTTGGCTTCCTCATGATTTCCACATCATAAGGTATTATTGCTAATGACTATGGCTAATAAAAAAAAAAAAGCATGAATCTTCTTATGATAGATGTTTTTAATTGGGAATATTTGGTCCATCTCCTCTATCATTTGATCCCATTCATGGTGAAAATTTTCCAGCTTGTGCTTTGCAGATTACGATATTCTTAAAATAACACCTTGACCATCGAGTGTGTTCAAATAATGGGTTTCTTGTGTGCACTCTGTTGTATTTGAGCAGAAAACGGTACCGCTTCCGTGTTTGCTTGCTTCGGTTCTCTATGAAGTGATTGAAGTTCCCACGTGCACAACAATGCGGAGGAAGTTGTCAAAGAAAATAGAGGAAAATTAATTGCAAATTGAAGAAAAAAAAGAGAGAAGAAAGTCAAGGCACTACACAGAAAGTTTCTTAAAATAAAAGTCATGGAGATCCAGTTGAGCAAATGCCTCTCACCTCTTCAAACTCCTCCCAGTATTTTTGTGCAAATCGGGAACAAATTACTATTCATGACTGCTTTTACTTGTCCGGGTTTTGCTAGATTTGAGATTTTATTTTTTTTATTGCACTCACAAAGAATCACTAGAGGTTTACGAAGTCGACGTCGAAAGGTTTGGCTCCTTCTCGATCGTCAGTCTGACGGCTGGCGGCGAGATTTATACTTTACATTCCACATGCAGGGTGGAACCTTTCAGTGTCCGCCATCTTGGGACAGAAACCACAATTTCTAACCTTTCCTGTACTCCATTACATGCAGGGCAGCCCGCTGAGTAATTAATATCCATTTTTACCTGTTTCTGGTCCGAAGCTTTTAAAGTCATTGTTTTTTGTTTGGCAAAATGACCGTGGAGTGTCTTGCAGAGCGACAGTCTGGATCGCTGGAGTGCAGAGTTCAAGCCTTTAACTCGCTAACGCGTCTGTAGAAGCTATAGAGGCGTCATTCCAGATAGACGCTTCCCAGGTCGACGCCAGTGAATTATTTGTAACATTTCAATGACCTAAGATGAATAGTAATGTATTTTTTTTTTCACACGTAAAGACACATAGTTCCTTTGAATTAAGGGCCAATCCCAATTCTATTTTTACCCCTACGCCTACCCCTTAGCCCTCGGCCTCCAAAACGAGGGCAAAGGCAAAGGGATACGTTTCAGCCCTTAGATGTGGGACCCCCCCCCCCTCCCTCAGCCCCGCCCCTCCCCCTCTCGCTCCGTCTCACAGTTATGACGTCATAATACGGCGCCGTTATATCAGCAGAGCTGAACCTCGGATGTTTGTTGATTTTCTAGCAGGAGCGTCGTCACGCCGCCCCAAATTCAACGTGTTGCAGTAGCTTGGCTGCTTTGTTTCGTTTTCCACCTTTCCCACATCAAGGTGAAGAAATAGATGGAGACACTTCAGTTTTTGCGCCGTGTTTGGACTTCAGAAGTATTTCCTCATTCACCATGTGAAAGCAGAGGAGCTTCCTTGTTTGCTCGGGGGTCCCCATTTTCAAAACACCCATATTAGAAGACCTTGGAACTATGCAGTGTAATAATAAAATGTTATAAACACGATCTTTACGAAACAAATACATACGGCAGACGGCAGCGCTACTGTCGCTCTTACTTGTATAAAACAAAACAGGTTTATATAACTTTAGAAGCGTATATATGTGAAATGCGAGTCCTTCGGCGCCATGTCCTCCTACCCCTCTGTTTAAAGTGTGCCTCTGTAAACGCTTCGTCTCGAGGGGTGAATAGCCCTTCCCCTCACCCCTCCGCCTCTGCACAGTAATGAAATGGGACACCCCTCAAACCCTCATGAACGCGCATTTCAAAGGGGTAGGGGTAAGATGAAGGGCTAAGGGGGAGAATTGAGATGCAGCCTAAGTAGCTCAACATTGGTTTAAAAAAATCACAGCCGGGGGAAAGATTGCTGGGTCTTTCATCGCTATCGAGGTTCTTATTGTCACATGGAACAACGGGTTGAACATGGCCCGTACTTAACCAAGCACCTAACTGCATAACTAAGTGATGCGATGGCGTCTTGAAGGCTGGAGTATTTTGGTTTATCCTGCAGGGATGAGGGACGCTTTGGAGTTGCAAGCTTTTATTTTGTCTTTCACCTGTGGCGTTAGGTACGCTCCCATACTGTCCACCATACGCACAAGCGGAGGCTTTATCCGGACACTTAAGGTGGCATCATTTTTTTAAAGGTGGTACAGTGTTGCGGAGCAGCATGCAGATTCACGATCCTTTAAAAAAAAAATATATATATATATGTATCGTCTAACTGGGATTAACAAGACAACAACGCTAATGGGTTGTTTATCTACAGCTGTTATTCATCGCAGCACTAAACACTATTGCATAGCGCAAGGTCGCCTCACATCGTGCAACCCCAACGCAAAATAAACGCTTGTGTTTGATCTCCGTGTTTCCTCATTATGCCACGTCTCTGCCACGGTAATTAAAAAACGAACGAGTCACAGCAAACATGATTGAATAGTTGTGTTGAGTGTCGCGCCGCGTGCGTAGGGCTTTCAAAAACTCTTGAAAAAGGAAGCTTTGATCTTGATTGTGAAGAATCTGAGCTTAAGTTAAATACGATGCATGTTGTATCGTCTTGCTGTGACAAACCCCTGTTAAAGAAGGTCCGAAACATTATAAAGTCATTAAAGGCAACCGCAGGGATATTCGCGAATAACAGACGATATTGTACTATAGATCCAAATCTGGTGTCCCAAAGAGTATTTAATAACATCTTTATGATTGCATTTTTAATTCCTAAGTATTTAAATGAGGCTGTCTGTGCAGGAACTGAGCTGATTCATTGAATTGAGCTTTTAAGAGGCCTCAGCGCACTTTTTAATGTTTTTTGATCTGTTCAGTCTGAAAAAAACCAAAACTGAGAACCAAACTTCCCACATGCGGTGAAATACTCACACTCGGGTGCCGTGAATTACATTTCAGGAACTACTTTTCTTCCTCTTTTTTTCAAACTAAATGCCAATCTTAAGTGAAACGAACAAACCCAAAAAAAAGTCGTCAAATTAAAAATGCCTAAATATCACGGATTGGCTTCAAAAAAATAACTTTTACAACCCTGTTGTCTTATTCTAAACACCTTATAATACCAAAGTAATGCACAAGATGTGATTTTTACCGGGAAAAAGTGATGTCCTGTACTCGTTTTAACTTTCAACAAAGAAACCAGAAAAAGACAGATCTGGTGAAAATATAGTTGAGTGCTTGTAAAGTTAAAAAAAAAAATGCATTATGCAATACAAAAGCATTATTGGAAGACAGAAACCAGTATTTCAAGATACATAAAGGATATAAACCCAGATATATTCACAGACAATCACTTTGAAAAGTGCTGAACTCGGCAAAATCTCGTCCAACATTAACTTCTTTCTAAAATACATTTTCCATCATGTTTCTATGGAAACGATTCGCAAGACTGTCGTGTTTATGCTTCGTCTTATTCTCTGTTGTTGCTGTGTTTCTTTAGCAGTTTTACGCTACTTCTACTACGATATTTTAAGAGTTGTTTTTTCTAATCGGCGACCCAGTGAGGAGGAACTACTGAACTACTAAATACTACATTGTGACAAGTAGATTTTTACTGATTAACGGTAAGATATTCTGCCGATCCAATACACTTTGTTGCTTTGTTTAAATGTTGCCTTTTTTTCTTCTTTTAAGGTAATAGCTTCTTTTCATTGGTGATGGTTTTAACCTGTACTCGCCTCGCACCAAACTTCACTACATGTACTTGTTTATGCCCACTGTGGTTTCACATTGCTTCTACCTGCACCCTGAACGGAGACTCTGAACTCTCAGATAGCTTCTATCCTCAGTCCAAAGACTTTAGAATGTCTCAGTCACACGTCAACTGGCGATGGAGACAAGCTTGATTGTCAGTGGTTTTAATCACAATCAACATTTTCACAGCAAAGAATATTTTATTCTTCAAGTGAAAAGCAGGAATGATGTGCAGTTATCCAGACAAGTGTCACTTTTTGGAAAGAAAGTTCATCTAGATTCCTCCTCTTTGCTTCAAAAAGAAAAAAAGATGGATTTAGACGAGTAGCGATGGACATTATACACATATCTTAGAGGCTTTGAGCAACATGTCCGCCATTTTTTTCCCGCCGTCTTTTCCCCAGAAAATTGACCGTCCGAATGACTCGCTGGCTAAAACCATACCCGCCAATAAGATTGAGTTAGAAAAAAAATTGGCCGAAAAAAAAACCTCTCCTGGGACACATGTACTTGACCGACGCAGCTTTAACACGTTTATTCATCCATCAACTTCTACTTTCTGTAGAGTCCCAACTCAAAATATCTGCCGGTGAGCACTTTGAAGCATCGGTGGGGGCAGTGAACCGATGAAACCTTTTCCAGGAGACGAGGGAGGAGAGTGGTTTTCATTTGGCGATGTCTCTGAATCCCCCACCCCCCATGACCTCCGTCTCTTGGCGTGGAAAGTGAAAGCTTGGGGAGAAGAAGATCCGCAACGTGAAAGGAGAGGCTTATAATTTGAGGGAAGGGGGGGGGGGGGGGGGCGTCTCTGTGCAGGAGGAGGACGAGGAGGCCACAGTGGAGGAGCAGAGCAGTGATGGATCCGGTCTGCATTATGCATTAACTCTGCCTTCATCTGCCCGACCCAGACAGAAACACTACCGGGGAGGCTGGAGTGGAGATGTGGTGGGTGGAGGTGGGGGGTGGAGGGGGGGGGGGGAAGTGGGTCAGAGAGCCCCGGCAGGAAACATGCAGATGACAGCACCGCTCGGATTAGCCTCCAGATACATCCTCACACATGCGAAATGCCACCAGAACGTTGCGAGGCGCTCAGGGAAACGACGGCTTTTTGTTAAAAACTGCTGACAATTCAGTGGATCGTCAACTGGGGGGGCGCTATCGACGACTTAACCCCACGTGCATGACGTCACGGGCTTGAGGAAATAGTGGATAGGAAAGGAGATAGTAGGGACGAGTCGCACGCGCCCTAAGGTCGTGCAATGAAATATATTTCTGTTGGTTATGTCGACGTTTGCGTATCGTGGAAGAAGTCCGAAGCACCGAAGTACAAGGAGATGAAGAAAACTAGAGCTACGCTCGGTAGAGCGCACACCTTCGCCAAACGCCACATTTGTTCGTGGACCCGAGTTGGCGTCGCCAGCACGCTAGCCGTTAGCTCAGTCGCAATGTCACTGTGTGACACGCTGAGCAGGGAGCGTCTCCACGGCAACAGATGCTGATCTCCATTAGGTGCCTCTCTCATCCACTTTGTATGGGAATTTTTTTTTTTTTTTTTTGTAATTCTAATGGTTTGAGGTTATTTATGTTTGAAGCATGTAAAAATGACTTAAATACAATTATAGATTCTCCTGTTTGATATATGTACAATGGCTCTACGCTCTCTCGTTGTTTCTGGTATCCAGTGTCAGTAATGGGTGCTGCAGTCATGGATTAGACGTTACAATTTGAGCTTGAAGGGCAATTCTCTTGAGGCATTTGCTAGCTTATATTTTGAAACCAAAACTATAATAGAGCTCTACTACCAAAAGATTTTTTTATAAAGTTCCTTAAAAAAAATTTGTTTTGCAGAAGCTGAATCAACAAAAGAGAAGCATCAAAACCTGCAGTTAAATTGGTATTTTGCGGTCGAGCACAGC
Organism: Blennius ocellaris; assembly: GCF_963422515.1. Taxonomy (NCBI): domain Eukaryota; kingdom Metazoa; phylum Chordata; class Actinopteri; order Blenniiformes; family Blenniidae; genus Blennius; species Blennius ocellaris. Next base: position 3,239,105 of record NC_137664.1, on the reverse strand, counting down.
GAGGAAGTTGTATATTTGCGTTTGCACATTGCAAGCTTATGTACTTTCCTCCCCCCTCCCCCCCCAAAAACCCCACCCCCACAGTTATTGTTCATACGGTGACGTTCCTTTAGAGATTTAGAGCCAAACACAGGAGGGGTAGTTTTGTTTTTATTTCAAACGGAACACTCGCGTCGCCTCTTTTTGCAAACGTCACGGTGCCATTTAGTGAACGACGGCGGCGGGTTTTCCTAAATACCGTTTGACAGTCGCGTCTTGTGGCGCTGCGATTTGTAAGCTATCATTTTGTTCACTTAGTCCCCCGTGTAATCTCTACGCGTGTGTTTGCGGGGTGATAATTCCATCTCTTGACAGCACACATAACACGTTCCTGTGCAGCAGTTACACATTATCCCCTGTGTGTTTGTACTTTATACTTTAACCCTTGCTTCCCCTAATTTTGGTGCATTAACTTGATTTTTGCTGTTGTGTAACATTTTTTTTTTTGTGACGTTATGATTACTAAAAAAAAACAAAAAAAAAAAACAAGAGTTATGGTCACATTATGTCCATTTTTCTAATTCACTTCTATGATTTCTGGCTTTTTTCCCCCCCAACGCTATAAAGTAATTCATCCAGTCGGACAAGGCCGGATCGATACTAATATGATGACGGTGACTGAAGATAAACAGTGGTACATCTGTGAACAACACCACTGAACTCCACAGACGCTCGTCTTGGTGTCGTCACTGTGCTGTAAACTAATGTAATAATCAGACTGCAGCGCAGGGCGCCTTCACTTCAGCTTAACTCAGTTTATGAACCCAAGAATAACTAAACAACCGACTGGTTATTTTCCTGATTTATCCCCAAGGACATTGATTTCTCACACAATCCGCCGATTTGCTGGGTTATTTATGTATTTATTTATTTATTTTTGAATGTGTAGGTGGAAAAAGTATCATTTGCATCTGGTATATCTTTTGTCCACGACTTCCGAATAGGCAGGATTTTAAAGCTTTAATAAGCTCGACTGTCGATCAAAGATAATGTCTGTAAAGCTAAACTTTTCCTTTTCATTTGTATTTTTTTGGGGGGGTTCAAATATCAAGGCAAAAAATGAAAATATACGACTCATTTCTGTTGGGATTTTTCTCAAGAACGTAGATTTTTTTCCACACAAATAGCCGAAACGCTTGTCGCCGGCTTGCTTTTTAAGCGATGCAGCTGCTCCCGGCTTAATTTAACGTAAAGAATAAAAACAGGCAGCTCTGTTTGAAGTTAAACGCAAATCTACATTAATGTACAAGTAGCGAGTTAGTATTTTTAATAACTGCTCCAAAATAAAGACATAGAGCCAGACTATTGAGTGATACCTGGTTTTTGTTTGTTTGTTTGTTTGTTTTACAGTTTTAATGCTGTGGCACCTCAAAACAACCTCATTGGAGGTTAAATTAAACATTATAGTAAAGTCTTTCACCAATCATTTTTATTGTAGAACCTGGGGTTGAGTTTCCCACTCCCAGCTAACATCCAAAGCAGGATAAAGTTTTATTTTGAAAACGGATGTTGTGAAAATATGCATGCAGTCCTTAACCGTGGACTCCGGATGCTTTTCCTGCTTTTCAATGCTTGAAGAATTCACGATATCTTGTTAACAGAACTTTTCCTTACTTCCTGCTTTCCTTCTTCTTCTTTTTCTTTTTTTTTTTTTTTTAAATCCATAGCTTTGCGACTTGACTCTGCCGGTACATTCGGTTATTTGATCGGCAGCCCGCTCTCCCAGCCAGGCTCCATCTATCACTCAAACCTAATTCAATTCGGATCCACATCTCAATCAGATCTGGGTTGGCCGCCAGTCACCAGGCCACAGGCTCTCCGATTAAGACGAGAGAGAGCGAGAGAGAGAGAGAGAGAGAGAGAGAATAGGAGTTCAAGAAGATGGGAAGAAGGGAAGTCGTAGTGGAAATGAGGGCGGATTGAGATAGAGGGACTGGAGGAGAGCAGATGTTGCACCTTTCACTTGTGTAGGTGACAGTGTATGTGTGCGTATGTGTGTGTGCACGCGCGCGCGTGTGTGTGTGTGATGGAGGGAAAAACAGTGTGTTTGACCCTGTTTTTTTTTTTTGTTGTTGCGTTACAGCTCTGCCTCGGAGGACTTGGGCTGCAGGCGTGGAGACTTCAGCAGGAAACACTATGGATCGGTGGAGCTGGTGAGTTCCGCCCACAAAGCGCCGGCGTTCGTTTTTCCCTTTGTGCCTCAGCGTGAACGTCGCCTCTCTCTCTCTCTCTCTCTCTCTCTCTCTCTCTCGCCCTACTCATTGATTCCTTCCTTGGAAGATCTCCCCTCCCTTTCTCTGTGTCTTTCTTCCTGTTGGCATGGGCGGACCATGGAGGACGGGGTGGGGGGGGGCTGATGAGTCATGACGTATTGGGTGTGGTCCAGCGATGGATCCCAGTGGGCGGGCGCACGACTCTCACTCGTTTCTGTTTTTGTTTTTGTTTTTCGACTCTGTGAAGCTTTGCAGAGTCACCGTGCGTCACTTCCAGGGGTTGACGTTGGTTGGCGTGCGCTCCCGCCCGCCGCCGCCGCCGCCGCCGGGCTTCGGCCCTGCGCCTCAAGATAGCGCCGCGCTGGCGGGGGCAGGAAGTCCGGCGCGTTTTCGCACCGCCATTTGTTGCACTTCCTGTGGGTTCGTCGGTGGCGTTTCCGGACGCCACGTGTGTGACAGATTAGCGTTGGGGAGAAACCACATGCTGCCTATCAGCATTCGCAGAGTGACGCGTGCGTGCGTGTGTGTGTGTGTGTGAGAAGATTCAAGCATCCAACCTGCGGCCATTACAGAACAGCAGGAGGCCGGCGTTGGTCGTTTTTGCATAAAAATGCCGTGTGAAGCTTGTTAGATGGAATTTGTGGGTTAATTTTTAGTGTGATTCTGTATGAAGTGTCCTATTTTGCACTTTTTTAATTTTTTGCAGGTAATCAATTAAAACACCCGATGAGTGAAACTGCACATAGACAGTATATTATACAGTATATAACCGGGTATTTCAATGAGGCTATTGGGTGTATCTTTAACCCGTCCAGTCCGATCACACAGAGACACGGACGACTCAAAAGCACCCACAAGAAAGTGCGTTGCCAAATGAATTGGAATTGTTGGGTGGGTGAAAAGAACGTCGGAGATGATTTGTCATAAAGTCAAAAGCTGGAGAACGAAGAAAAAACTCAAGACTTTTCAGAAAACAAAAAAAAAGCAAAAATGTCTGATAAATTATGTAAATAAAAGTGGCGGAGAGCCAGCTGAGAAAATATGTCCGTACTGGAACATACGCCAGACCATATTTAATATTCATGAATGACAATATGTCATTTATGTCGAACTCACAAACGACATTAACGTCATGATCTTGACTGTTTATTTTACACAACATTGCTGCATGCTCAACTAACACCGAGCACTCGGGTGGTAGGAAACGTGGGATTTAATGCAAATTTTTAAATCTATAATTTATTCTTAAATTTTCTTCAAAGAGCTGCCAAGAACTCACTTTTATAAGTCTTTTTAAGTAATTGACAATTGTATTACAAATGTCATTTTAATCTTAATTTCACCTCGAGAAAGCACTTTGTAAAAAAAACCAAATGCTTTTAAGAGGATCTCTATTAATGAAGCCAACGATGGTTGATGATTTGTTTTGCTGTAATATCTGAGCACGTAAGGTTTATTTTGTGTTCCTGTCATCTGTGTCATGATAGAAGGGTTTATTCTATATAATAGACCAAAACGGGATAGAAATAAATATTACAAAAATTGCTGCGCGACAAAAAGAAAAAAACCAAAAAAAAACTGCATTACAGACGTGAGTAAAGCGAAATCCTATTGAAACGAGAGAATATTAATCCAAACGGCCGAAAATATCGCAAGACAGATACGATTAATTTGTCTTGCATATTTAACGAGAACGGAACTCGGAACGAGCTCATCAGAAAAGTTTGAACCCACTCTGACATGTTCGGATCGAATTCCTCAACCAAATCTAGGTTGAGGTTTAACATTTGTTCCACGAAGCCGGAGTGAATTCAAACTGCGGTACAACTTCCTTTGTTTTTGTTAACACGAGGAGGGACGTGGATAAAGTAGAGGATTAATGACGGGGTTGATGAACGCGTGTGAAAACGCAGGTCCTCGTGCTTTTTAGCCAAGAAACAGCTGATTTCCTGAAAAGAGTCATGAAAGAGTCACTATTCCTTTTTTCTTTTTTTTCCATATCTGTCTTTCAAAACTCCAATTTGTTTTACGTTTTTATTACCCAAAATGTGTCATCCAGCAGCTTCTGGCGAGGCTCTTCATTATTATTCGATTTCAGCTAATGTTAATTTAAATCCAGTAAAATAAAGCACATAACAATCTTGCTTTTTTTTTTTAGACTGAGAGAGGCCCCCTAGTGGTGAAACGTTATAGTTCTTTTAAACTGCTAGTGAACAGAGAGCCCCCCAGTGGTGAAACATCATAGTTCTTTTAAACAGCTTGGGAATAGGGAGCCCTCTAGTGGTGAAACGGTATGAAAACCCTAAAGTTCCCCGTTGTTAGTGCAGAATGCATGAATAGAAAAATCTGTTTTTTTTTCTTTTATCTTTCTGGAATGCATTTTATTTTACCAAACACTTTTAAAAAGAAAATGAATGATGCAATATTCTCAAAATTATTTTTTTTTTTCAAACCCCTCAAAACAAACCACAAAAAAAGACCTGCGTCTGACCTTTTTCCTATGGTTTTCCTGCTGCTTAAAGAAGAGTTTTTAATATATATATATAATAGGAATGGGGTTGACTGTGGTTCCCCCCACTGCTTTGACCTGTTTTCAAATGACTCAACATGGCCGGGAGGCATTGATTCAAAACAGGGTTTAATGAATATAAGGGCACAGCAGAAGTAAAGCCATCGCTTCCATTTTGTTTTATTTTATTTGTTTATTTGGAAGCAGCTTCCTTTAAGAGAAGGTTTTACTTAATACTGTAGCCCCAAGACTGAAGCGATCAGCTCTAATGCTAAATCACACTTCTATTTTTAAAAAAGCATTGCATTCTTTGGATATATATATATAAATATATATATATACACACACACACACACACAAGTTTTAGTTGTTTAGTTCACTAAATACACCATAGAATAAGTAAAAATCAATATCCTGCTGTTGTACGCCCTCACAGAAACACACTCACACACACATTGGCAGTGGGCCCACACGACACGACCCAGTCTTTATTCCACTTATCCTTTGTGTCAGTCGACACACGGAGACTTATTACTTAAATGCACGTCCACACAAGTGATTTTAAAAGAAGAAGGGTGGGGCGGGGGGGGCTTTATGGAGACATCTGTGTTCACAGGAAGAGACAAACAACACAAACACAAAAGACGTCTCCCACTCTCTCTCCTGTCACTTCATGCAGTGACAACTCCACAGTCCACTCTTAAAATAAGAAAATACAAACGTGTGTGTGTGTGTGTGTGTGTGTGTGTGTGTGTGTGTGTGTGTGTGTGTGTGTGTGTGTGTGTGTGTGTGTGTGTGTGTGTGTGTGTGTGTGTGTGTGTGTGTGTGTGTGTGTGTGTGTGTGTGTGTGTGTGTGTGTGTGTGTGTGTGTGTGTGTGTGTTATGCTGTCACAGCCCTCTGGTGAGCAGACGGCTCCTCTCCCACCTGCCCACCAGTGTTAGCGTCACTGCCTCAGAGGCTTTTTGACTGCGCCGTCACATCGGATTTGTTCGCGCTCCCAGCGTGTGTCCGCCGCGCTCTCGTGGCGCGACTCCAGGCCGATCGCGTGTCCCCGCGCGTCCGCGTCCTGCCCGCACGGCGACCCCTGTGGACGCGCGTGGGAACTGCGAAAGATTAAATTGATTTACTGTCGCGGGCGTTGTGCTTGACCGAGCAAGATTCGGAGGGGCGCGTTTGTTTGTCGGCAGGCTGGATTATTCCCACGGCTTGTTCGCGAGTGAGTTGCAGCTCTATCCAGAGTCTCAACCAACACCGGGAGGGCGGAGCGCTTTTCACCTGAGCCTCAGTCTCTGCACTTGATCGGTCTCGGGCCTGAATGCGTCTCACATTTACTTGTAGAATATGAAACATCCAGACCCCTGAGATCTGTGAAGTGTCCCCAGAGTCACCAGAAACAAGGGTGAAGCAGCTTTTAGTTCCTACGCTCCACACGCGTTGAACAAACCTCCTGCTGACACCCTCACGTCTTTGACATCAGGACTTCAAAGACTATTATTTACACAGGAGTTCCATTAAAAATAACGTTTGTCTTAAAGTTCACAAAACTTCCGCATTGGTCTCGTTGGTCCAGAATCCTCCTTGATTTCCCTCCATTTCAATATCAGATCATAGGAGCTGCATTCAGAATCTGCTGTGTCTGTGTGAGCCGGACTGGCTCCGCCCATTATTGCTGCTGGAAAACCTCTCGAAAGTCAATTTTGCATAATATGAGCCCTTTAATAAAACTTTTACTTTATTTATTCTCCATTTTGTGACTTTTGTTGTCACTTTGTTTGATGACTTTCACAATATTAATCACTTCAGATTAAGATTCTTTATCGCCTTGCGTTCATGTATTTATTTTATTTCCTTCTAAAACACTGTGAATTCCCTCCTTTCTGAACAGTGCTATAGAAATATATTTGCCGTGCCTAAAATGTAACTGAATTGGAATTACCATCACACAGCACGGTGTAAAACAAGATAGGGGCTCCAGTGTTTTCATAGGTTATATTTAAATAAAAATAGGAAAATGTGAGACCTTTAAGTTGGAAATGGTGAAATATGCGTGCCACTATTCGGTTTTTCAAGAGGTTATATCGTATATGATTAAATAATATATTGAAATATCCTTCGTTAATACCAGTTGTAGTATTTCAATGAATAATTGGAGACATTCCAGTCTGCATGACTCCAAAATGTAAAGAATTATAGCCTTACAAGGAAGCATTGTGGTTCTTGGAAAAACTTTGGAGGTAATGGGATTTATAGAGTGCAGACGCACACTGCGATGCAGTTTTTAAAAGCAAAACTTCGACTGCGAGCCGGTGCAATCCTCTGCAGTTTCAGCTCGTCCGAGGACAAAGGGTCCCTGCGTGCTGTGCAGATTGAATTCTCACCTCAGGCATATTTGCAGTTGGCGATTTGGAGCTGTATAAATAAGACTGACTCGTCTTAAAAGGCGCCACAATCTTCATATATTTCGCTTCTTCCTCTTTGCCATGCTGCTCTTTGAAAACCCACACACACACACACACACACACACACACACATTCCATAGGCGTTGACGGCTTTCCTGATATGTATTGCGAGTTTGGACACAAGAGTGTATTCTAATGACTCATTACACGAGCCGCCATGGTTTACTATTATTAACTCTCCTTATTCGATGGATACAGTGGGTGGTTCTCATTACCGAGGTGTGTGAGGGACACACACCAACAAGCTGCCCAGAAAGTGAGGATTTTATTACAATGCCTTACTTTGTTTATTGAAGAAAAGTAGTAGTAGTAGTAGTATATGATAATAATTGTTATTATTATTATTATTATTATTATTATTTAATTAGTGATTTGTTCCATTTTTTGAATGTATTTTTAATTTAAAAAAATTTTTTTATTAACTTACAATATATAGAACTACACAAATCACACATTTGTCTCGCTGAACATGTCTGAGGTCCTCTAAAATTCAATGATCATGTCTAACAGACTTTCTTCTCATCTTAATATTTGTTGTTACAGCTCTTTTTTTTTTTATTTAATTTCCACAACATCATAAATCCTAAGAAATCTTTATTGAGCTTCTTTGCCTTCACCATTACCATTTTTAAAATTCTTGCACCTCCATCAGAACCTCCCGTTTCTCTGATACATAACTAATAATCTATTAAGGCGGTTGATGCATGACGCCGTGCAGCAAAGCTCCTTGCACGGCGGGTCGATGCCTCCCACTCTACACTCATCCGATTAGTCACCGCCAGTGTTTCTGGTGTATAAATGGGTAGATATTTTTTTTTTCCTTTCGGATGTGGTTGGACGCTATGTCAACTTGAATCGTGTATATATTATGCTAAAGTGTACTTAGTGTAAAAGAAACCAAAACATCCTCTGGTTAAAAATGCTGCTTTTGGTAAAACTGTCAGGCTGGAAATGAGCTGTTTCTTTCTTTTAAAGAAGCAGATCCTTCAGTGCATCATTGGCCACATACTTTTCACTTCCTTTTTTTTTTTTTAAATATATCAATCCAGCTGTTTGTATTTTTATTCTGGACCATCTGAGTCAGCGGCTAGTTTGCGTGACATGGTGATATAGTCATATTTTCAAATCTCTCGTATTCCCTTGTGTGTGTTTGTGAGAGCCCAAACCTTCTCTTATTCCACCTTGACTCTATCACATTGAGTCTCTCTGCACTGTGTCCTGACGATTAATATATTATGTAGAGTTGGATGACACATTTACACTCACACTTCCCGCACTACAAGTTAATTGGCGGCTTTAATGCCTTGATTGCATGACAACATTTTCTTATATATAATAGTAAACTTTCATCTCGTTCATGGCTGAAACGTGCTGACGTTCACCACAGACACGGTACATTGCACGCGCAAGTAGAACTTAGTCGACTTTTAGTGTGTTTCCACTGCTCTCCTCAAACAAAATGTACATTCGCTAACATTTACCGCACCGTCGTCTGCATAAGTGGACGCCAGATACAGAGCGGACGGACACAACAAAGAAAATCAGATTAAAGGCGATTTAAATATGTTCTCTGCGTGGTTGTATTGCAAAATACACAGCACCGACTAGTGGTCTGGCATGCAAACTACAGCGCTCCGAGTGTTTTCGTGTGTGTGAAGCAAAAAAAACAGAAAAACCTTTAAAGTTTAGTGAATCGTTGTCGTGTAAATAAGGCTTACTTTTCGTGTAGTGGGTCTTTGGGTTAGTCGACCCGTACCCCCCCCCCCCAGGCTGCTGCAACCGACAATTTGGAAATGGTAATATAGAAGATGGATATAATAGAAGGGCGGTACATTTTAAAATGTGCAATTTTTCACCCAAAAAATATTATATATATATTTGCTGCAGCGTTTAGTGTTGTAAAGCTTCTCCAAAACAAACTCCACTCCCAAGTCTCTCTGCTCTAATTCACTGCAGTCGTGTTTTTATATCTTCTGCACCTGCCTCTCTTCTTCCTCCCTCCTCTTTGCTAACCCCCCCCCCCCCTGCCTTCCTGCAGGGTTGTGAGTGTGCATGAACAGGCCCACTGATGAGATCAATTATCTATCGGCAGTCACAAAAGTATTGATTTAATACTCCCCTGCGCGCACACACACACACACACACACACACACACACACACACACACACACACACACACACACACGCCGTGTTGCGGTGCTCCTTTGTTCCCGGGGGCCTGGGGGAAATCAGAGGCTCCGTCAGTACTGCGAGCTCAATTGTGTTTGGAGAATGCTCAAGTCGCGTCCTAAAATAGGAGCCGGTAAAAAGTGTGTGTTTTTTAATGTGTGTTTGTGAGAAACGAGACGGACGCCTTGGAAAGCCGCCGCCGCACATTTTTTATGTTGGTTTTTTTTTTCCAAGGGACGGCTATTATTCTTTAATGATTTGGCATTTCGCTGCCGCTCCTTTCTACCCTTTGGCCCTTAAAACCTCCGTTCCATCTCTCTCCACCATCTTTCTTCATTTGGTGCCCCTTCTGTATTTTTGTTTTGTTTTGGGGTTGTTGTTTTTTTATTAGCCCCCTTCTGCTTCCCTCCGCCGATGCTCCCCAGTACTGGTGAAGTGTTTTATGTGTTGTTGGTTAAAGCGTAAAAGCATAAGGGACCCCCCCCCCCCCCCCCCAACTCCCCCAACTCCACAACCCCCCACCCCCTCCACCAGCTCAGGGCAAATCGTTGCAGTACAGCTTTGACTTATTCGCCTCTCTTCTGTTGCATGATTTAGAAGCAGCATGGTGTGTGCGTGTGTGTGTGTGTGCGTGCGTGCGTGCGTGTGCGTGTGCGACACAGACTCCCCGGTGTGCTTAATCTCTCTGTTCTCCTGACATTTTTCATTCTCCCACCTCAAAACAGCAGAAAGCCTATTTACACACTGCAGCACAAACACACATTTAATCCTGAACACTTCCTCCTCACACACACACACACACACACACACACACCGAGGAGGCAGCACACGGCCCTTGTCTGAACACTGCACTGCCCCCCCCCCCCCCCCCCACACCTTCACCCACCTCCTCCATTATCCCACGATTGGACGGTTAATGTTGCAGGAGGCAGGCGACACGGGAGGGAGAGGCGGAGGCCTCGCTGCTCCGTCAATTACTTTCCATTTTCTGCGAGGCAGACACGGATCTGAAAGCTCGGTTCAGCCACCCAGAGTCTCGCGCCGCCACGTCGAGAGAGAAACACGCTCGATGCGTTGCACAAATCTGCATATGTGAAGCGGGGGAGTGCCGGCGTTTTCCGCATCCCCAACCCCCCCCCAGTTACCGTGCAGTGGTTTTATCAGGGCTTTGCACCTGCAGTAAACACGCTCGGCTCTCCGCCCGCTGGATTTTATTATCTCATTATATACGAAATACCTTTGGGAGCGGTGGCACCCCACCCCCCCCCCCCCCCCCCCAACGCCTTTTCTTCGCGTGCACGTTTGGCTGGGAGAAATCGGCGGCGTCTCAGCGGGAAATAACTTGTAGCGGCCTTTTTTGTTTCAGTGACAAAACTGAGTTTAGAAAGATTCAGATTCACCTGCTATATATGCATTAAGCACATTTTGGTTCGCAACCTTTTATAAGGCAAGACATTATTAGTTCAACTAAATCAAACATATTTCGGGATAATTAGGTAGAAAATGTTCTTGTTTTCTCTGCTCTGTGATTGAATATCGGCTGATCGTCTGCGAATGAAACCATGAGTGTGCAAACCGGCGTATGAGGGTTTTTGTTTAGGTTTGACTGTGTTTGCATGGAAAAGAAATAAAAAATCTGCTGGAAACGATATCGCCTCCAGGTTCATCGTCAATATGATGCCGTGGGATTGGATCGTGTTGGTGAAGGACGTTTTAAAACACGTCAGAGAAAAATCAAATAGAATGTGGCATTTCAACACAAGATATAATATATTGGATTATTGGTCAGGAAGTTTATGTTTGTTGGCTTTAAAGAAAGATAAGCAATAGAAATATGGTCACTTCCTGTACGAAGGATCCAATCCTTCAGAGAGTATTTACAGTTTATAGAACTTACTTGTGCACAGTCATTTTTTTTATTCCTTTCAACATTCTCTCTCATCTCCCCGTCTTACCGTCATTTTGTTGAATAAATTACTATTCATTAGATTTTTTTGGACCCTTTCGTTGAGAACAAGAACTTTTAGCCGCCTCTACTTCTGTCGAAAGTCCCATATCTGCACAATTAAAGCTTGCAAGTGTGTGCAAATCTGCTGAGTCATCATATACTAGAAAGTTACCAGTCACTTTTTCATGGTGCAACCTGAACCCTAACAAAATCCATAAGACATTTAAGTGTGATCGGCTGTTTCGTCACAGGCGAGTTGATTTTCGCGCCGCATTCATTTTGATTTGTCGGTCCTATCATTGACCAAACATTCCAAAAAGTTTCATTTAATTTAATTTGATGATTGGTTTTATTGGTCTTCCAATAGTCCATTAGTCAAAGCTCTTTTTTTTTTTAGCATCTTTCCATGTTGATTGGATTCCATGTCCTCTCCAGACCATCTGGACGTATCACAAATGTTTGCTTGGACTCCAGAAGACTTTTTTTTTCTCTTTCTTCTCCAAAAGCATATGGGCGGAGCGCAGACCTCAGAGCAGAATCCAACTCGACAGCCAAGAGGGTCAAAGAGCAAAGAGCAAAGGGCAAAGATTTGGAGGAGGAGCAGCAGCGAGGGAGGAGAGTCTGAGCTCTGTTGCCTAGCAACGCAGCATCACTCACTGCAACAGTGCTTGGAAGGGTTAAGAGGAAATGGGGATGCGAAGAGGAATTGATTGATGAAGAGGGTTTTGCAGACGTCCACAAGAAGAAGAAGAAGAAGCTGGTACATAACTGGAAAACCCCGCTTTATGAAACAAGTTTATATTTTTTTGTGGGTTCTCAACTAACTTACCTGGTTAAATAAAGAAATTAATTCTTTATTTTCCTCTGTAAGATTTTATTTGGGTTTATTGTGGTTTCTCTTTATCTATTCTTAGTCTGATCTTAATTATTTATTGGTGAATAGCAGAATTATCGACCAATTATTTGCTTGCCTGGTTCATCGTGTGTCTTTATTTGTGCCAAACATCTTTAAAACAAGTTCTACCCACGCGTACTAGTAAAGTCAAGAATATATAAATAAATATATAAATAAATAGAACAGGAAGCACATGGTGTTGGGTTGTACCTTTCTTTTCGATTCGACAAAAAAAAAACACAAGTTAGGCTTGGTGCCAAGAGTTAAATTTGAAGATCAACAAATGCCACTGCCACAGATTTACCGGACTCACTAAGGCTTCAGTTTAGAATTTAGTTTTCAGTCACACGTCTTTCGCCGGTTTACCGGCAGTTTGGTTTTTAAAAGCCCAACTTTACAATGTCCAAAAAAAAAAAAAAAAGGGAAGCCTAAATTCCCAAAATATTCTGATTTATTCAATGTTGGCTGGGGTTCAAAAAAAAATTTAATTAGCTTTTTACACCCAACTACAATTCTCAGATGTGAATGTTTTGGCAATGTTCCGCATGTGGAAACTCTTTGTCATCGACTCGGAGCAACAGGTTCTGGGGGGGTGGGGGGGGGGGTTATTAAAGAAAACCTACAAATCCCATGTGACTGGATGCGGATTGTTCTCGCCCTCCGCTGTTCCCCTCCATTTTTGGGGGCGATAAGAGGGGGGGCGGCAGGTGAAAGTGAAGAGAATTGAGAGAAACGGGTTATTTGTTTTGCCCCCAGAGTGAGGCTGCTCTTGAGGTTAACGCTGCTGTGGTCACGGGGGGATGACGCGTCCGCCGCCATTCCTCTTTTTTTTGCTCTGCAAAAAAATGCATCGGTGACCCGCCTGCCACTGTCTGCTCGCTTTATCAGGGCTCTAATTTTAAACTTGTCTCCCCCCCCCCTTTTTCCTTGTGTCTGTCTGTGTTCGTCCCCTCAGCTGATATCCAGTGACGCAGATGGGGCCATTCAGAGGGCAGGACGCTTCAGGGTGGAGAACGGCTCCTCCGATGAGGTAGTAGACACGCCTCCGCGTAATCCCGTTTTATTACAGACATGCATCCCACCCAGTCAGTCACTTCTTTTTTTTCTTTTTTTTTTTTATGTCTTTAAACGCAGCTTGTGTGAAGCTGAACTCATGAAGTCAACTCCCAGATGTGACAGGACAATAAAGGCCCAAAAAAATAAACAGACTCAGAAACACTTTCTATGCAAAAGTCATTATCGCACCTAATGTTTGACTGGCCTTGTCTTTTCCCTCTTTGTGAGACTGTATTTATCTATTTATTTATTTATTTATGTTATTTATTTATTTATTTATGTTGTGCATTTTTTGTTTTTTTTTGGGGGGGGGGTTGGTTTTGTTTTTATTGAGCAATTCTTTTATACTTTTTTTTTGTTTTTTGCCTGTTGCAACAACAATGAACACATTCTATTCTATTCTATTCCTTCTTCCCTTCCTCTCTCCCTCCCTCCCTTTCTTCATTCCTTCCTTGCTTGCTTTCTTTCTTCCTTCCTTCCTATCTATCTATCTATCTATCTATCTATCTATCTATCTATCTATCTATCTATCTATCTATCTATCTATCTATCTATCTATCTATCTATCTATCTATCTATCTATCTATCTATCTATCTATCTATCTATCTATCTATCTATCTATCTATCTATCTATCTATCTATCTATCTATCTATCTATCTATCTATCTATCGTGTCAAGACCAAAAAAAACCCATATTTAAAAACTATTATATTAAAACGCATTAGAAAATAAAGGGGGTTAAAACCACTCATTGGACATATTTGAACGATTCTACCGTCATAAAATCCAAATCTATCTGGGCGTCTTTACATATACGTTACTCAGACGATGATATATGCAAACGAGAGTTAGACGTATCGATGTTTTGAAGGTGTGCGGGTGCAGATCGGTTCACCTGAAGGCAAAACAAACAGATCCCTCTTGAAAAGTGGTTATTAAAGTCTGTATATTCATGGTGACGTGCGGAGGAAGCGAGGCGGCGCTCTCGTGTCGACTCTCGCGGCGTCTGACTGAAGGACACTTTAAGCCTGTTATTTATTGCGGCGCAGCGCCAGACTTGAGGGGGGGGGGGGAATCAAATGCAGTCCTTCGTGTCTCTTTTCCATCAGCAGATCTTCTGAAGTGCTTCACTTTAAGCAGCACTTTTGACAACCAGCTAACCAACCAGGTTCACTCACATCACACTTAAGTCTTCCCCGGCATGTGTTGATCACTTTAGAAAAAAAATGTTATTTATCCATCATAGGCAGCCGTTGTCATGTGAGCCAGTGTGTGTTTGTCAACGTCATTCATTCACCCGGTTGTCATATGAGCAAAGTTAGAATCATAGAAGTAGAAACCCAAATGACTCAAAAGTCGACTAAATGCTCCGTTTCTGAAGCTCTGCTGGTTGAAACTTGCATTTCGAAAGAACACTGTTATTTAGAAATAATTATATTATAAATTTGGAACTTATTTACTGTTTCAGAGGAGAAGCAGTTTGTTGACTTTATTGTTTTTTAGTGTTTTTCCCTCGGTTTTTGTTTTGTTGTAAATGGTTCTATCAGTCAGTTCAAATAAAATTAATCTCATTTTTTTTTTTGCGAATTTGTCATTAAGCGAACGTTCGTTAGTGGAAATTCTGTCCTGGTGAGAATGGCACTTTGCGTGGAAACATCATTAATCGCTGTTCAGCCGGTGTTTCGCTTATTTTCTGCATTTTTTTCTTCCGGTATCGTTCAGCGTCTGTTTGTGTGTTTGTTGTTAACGATACGATTGCCCTGTTTTGTACCCAGAGCTGCTGCACATTGTGTAATAGTTTTCCACAGAGAAGACCGCTGCGACTCAAGCTGTGGCCATCATGATGACTGTGTGTGTGTGTGTGTGTGTGCGTGTGCGCTAAACAGACTTCGGACTACACTCCAGGAACCTGGAGGAGAACCGACGTCCATCTGGAGAACCCGGAGTACCACACCAGATGGTTCTTTAAATACTTCCTGGGAAAAGGTCAGCGCCGCTGCTGTCGTATAAAGTGACGATTGTATATGAAATGTGTGAAAATTGCCTGGTTGCGCAAATAAATTGTGCTTTCGGTCAACTGCGAATAACAACATGAGGATTCAGGTGAGGGTTTTCGCATTATTTGGCTCCTTGTTTATATGAGAACAGTCTTCTGGAAACGCGTATTTATCTTGGTGTCTGCCTGCACAAGGCTCTTAAAAAAAATACACATTCAATATATACTATACACAAGTTTTATATATATATCAAACATATTTACATACACTTGAATGTACATGCCATGTAGATAATATTAGTAATATACAATTTAAATTTCATCAATTACATTTTAAATACAAAATAGTGTGGCATCGTTATTGAAATCAATAATCTCCATCACAATATATATCCTTTATGATGTAAAGTGTTATATTTTATACCATTATGTACATATACTAAATAAGGATACAAACAGAACAATAAAAGTCGTGGAGAGCCGGCAGATGAAAACCTATTTACCTAATAACGGTGCAATATGTAATAAATGTTCATCTCATTATGTTAAAATGCACTATTTTGTAATAACTTGTTGCCTATTGCAACATTTACTACAAAATGCAGGTGTGTAGAGCCGCATTATGGAATAATATTGTAATATATAATGTTTGTTTTTTGTGTTTTTATGCTTCGTGTCATATATAATAATCACATAATACAATGCCGGTTGCAGGTGTTTATGTCTCAGTGCACTTGTAATGTTAGTGTCAGTAATAATTCATTAGTGAAGCTTTAGTTTCCAGCTTGTGAACAAATTCTCCATTATAATGAATAAAGTTACTTTTGATTTAGACCTGAGCGATAAAACATACTATTTGTTGTATTTGTTAATAAATTCTAATTAAGGTGGTGATTGTATTATGGCTTTTCTAATGAAGGCATTCATTTTGATGATTTATTACATTTTCTTTAAAAAAAAAAAAAAGAAGAAAAAAAAAGGAGAGCATTTTGTAATAACTGTTGCGAAATGCAACAAGTTTCTACACAATGCGGTGAAGTTTATTACAAAATGCTGTGTTATTACATAATGAATTGAACATTTACTACATATTGCACCGTTGTTACATAATGGGGCACTAAACACCTATTTCTGGGTTGTGTTCAGGCCACAGCGCCTCCACAGGCCTGGCATAGCTACTACAGTGTTTTAAGACGTTGTAAATCACACTGATGAACCTGAGCTCCTCCCAGGGCTTTTTTTTTCTTATTATTTAATTTTATATTTTCATGTGTAAACCCTTTTGTAGGTCAGTTCACTAGAGGCACAGAGGTAAATTCCAGGATTTGAGGGCGTGAATGAGCGAACGAGCTCCGATCAGTCTTCTCATCTTAAGTCGACCTTATCCTCGCGCGGCGGCTCTCGTCGTTCACGGCGAGAAAACCTGTTAGCGTTCATCCGTATCCCCACTGAGAGTCTCGGCTTCCACGCTAATCCCACAAACCCACCCGGGGATCGAAGACGACGCCGGACCCACGGCTCGCTTTCGCAAGATAACGGCCTGTTTGATTGTGAGGACAAGCTTTGTATTGTGCTGCGAGTTCGAAGAAACAGGTGATCATCGGGGGGGGGGTGGCGAAAAGTTAGCTGAGGGAAAAGTCGAAGCAAATCCATTTTCTCTCCTCTCTCTCTCTCTCTCTCTCTCTCTCCCCGGGTCTCATCATCGCCGTGGCTTCGGGCAGTTTAAAAAAAAACAGCCACGCCGCGACAAAGTTGGCTCGTCGACCCGTTTGGACCGCAGCTGAGCCATCTGTGTCTCGCAGCCGGAGCAGGACTGGCTGCAGCGCACAACACAACACACAACACAACACAACACCGAGCCATCCCATCCCACAACACAACCACGTCCCGTACCCCTTGATTTCACATTTGAATGGCCGTCAACATTAGAATTGCCCTTAGCATTATTATTATTATTATTTATTATTTTATTACCATTAGTAGACTTATTTTTATTTTATGGCTATTATTATTTATTTATATTTGTTTATTATTTCTATTTTTGTTATATTATTATTAGTAATATTTATTAGCATTTTAATTATTGTAGTCATTAAAGTGCACAAGAGAAAAATTTATAATTTATTTATTAGTTTAGGACAGTGCACATTAGTTGACACGCAGAACAGTTACTTTGTGTAAATGCGCCAGATTTAGCCATGCGGTACATTTAAGACAATTATTTTAAAACAAACAAACACGAACATAAGGTATATGCACAATTTACAACCACCCATGTAGTTTAAACAAATTCCACAATCTGTAACATTTAATCAGGTTATTGAGCCTGTAGCCATAGTTTGAGCTCTTTTATAAAAAAATTTTTTAAGATTACTATGTTTTCCTCTAATGAATTCCTCCAAAAGGGGGCGGGGCCAAACCACAGAGGTGATTTGTAGACGAGACGAGCGTGTTTAAAAATTCAGAAGTTCATTCATAAAACCCTCTATCTGGGCCCGTTTGACCTTGATCCAGTTTAAAGTGGTATTTAGAAGTCACTACTCAAAGACGAGGTTTGCACAGATGTTTCCAAGTACAGTGGATGTTTGTGATCGATGTGGAGGCTCAACCCTCCAATCTCATATGTTCTTCTCTGGCCCAGCCTTGACAAATCTTTGGCAAATTTACTTCAGTATCTCGTCCAAGGTTCTCTCAAGGACTATTGCCGCTTCACTTCACATTGGTATCTTTGGTCTCCCGAAAGAGTATACTCGATACTCCACTAAAGAAGTAATAGCGTTTACCTCCGTAGTTGCTGGACGCCACCTCCTCCTTAACTGGAAATCCACAACAGCCCATAGCATAGGGAGGTTACGTCCTTTTTAAAAGTGGAGAAAATTAGATACTCAAGAAGATACTCAAACTTGAAAAAAATTATATTATAAATGGCAACCGTTTATTGATATCTCTGTGACAACGTCAACATCCCCACATTCCCTCCTTTCTATTTGCTTGTTTATGTTTATTTATTTATTTTACTATTATTTTGACATCTATTTTATTTGTTCTTACGTTTAAGTTATTAGACTTATTATTCTGTACAGACTGTTTAAGTATATATTTTTTTCTTTTCTCTTATTGAGTTGTCTTTTTTTGTAATTACCTCAAAAAATATACAAAATTTGAATTGAATGGTGTATACAAACATTTAATGCTGACAATAATGCCTCTGTATATTTGAATGCCTTTGATGTTCTTGCATCAATAAAAAAAAAAAAATACGAAACAGAAAAATTCAGAAATTTTCAAAACTCGGAAGAACGTGTCGTCCTCTCAAATGAACACGAACAACAGACGCGTGATGCAGGGCGGGTCCGGGTTCCACGTCCAAGCGTGGAAACACTCTGCTCATGACAACTAAACAAGAGCTGAAACCTCCAAATGCGGCGGGAGGAAGGAGCAACCCTGGGCCTAATTGGGTTTGGAGGTCTGTTCTCTGTTGTTTGTTAATACGTTTCCCCGTCAACGCGGAGCGGCCGAGACGTGAACGGCGCTGTTGTCATGAGATCGACGTGTCCGGAAGCTTTGGAATGAGAGAGAGAGCGAGAGAGAGAGAGAGAGAGAGACTTGAATAGAAGATCGTTAATATGAACAAGGGGAACTATGAACAAGCAGAAGGCAGGTTTCGTCGTGTGACTCAACGTCACGTTACTCATAGCCAATTTTTTTATTTTTTTTATTTTTTTTGATTCTCATTTCAAATATCCAGCATCTTTGTCGCCCTCAGTCCATCAGAACTACGTGGGAACCGACGCCGAGAAGAATCCCTTCTACCTGTCGGTCGTGCTCTCGGACCAGAATAACCAGCGGGTTCCTCAGTACCGGGCCATCCTCTGGAGGAAGACGGTGAGGTCACCGTCTGGGAGTGGAGCATTAAAAACCCTCACACACACACACACACTCTCTCCTCTGCAATGAAAATAAAAAAATATAAGGTTTTTTACGAAAACAGGTTATAAATCATTATTGTATTGTTATGTTAAGGGAAAAGAAGCATTCATCAGGTGTTTGATCTGGATCGCTTGAGAAGCCAAAACCTTTTATCGGATGATCTGATCAAAAAGTCAATATTTCTACCTTTATATAAACCAGAAAAACAAGTTATTGAGATGAAGATGAAGAAGAAGAAGAAGTTTAAAGGACATTACATATTAAATTGTTGAAATTAATTTTTTTTAAACAAACAAGAAAGGAAGTTCTAAAACTAGACTAATGCAAATTCAATTATATTTTACAGATTAAAACAAAATAGCATAAAATATTATTTTAAGAAATAAACACAAATCTAAACAAAATGAAAAAAATTAATTGATAAATAAGAAAAAAGACATCTTGAGAATAAAAAAATGGCCCCTAAAAGAAAGAAAATTGGTAATTATAAAATATGAATAGAATAGAATAGAATCACAGGTATGCGGCATAAAGAAACATAGCTGTATGTTTGTGCACATTTTGCACACAACATTTGCTATTATGGTTTCATTCGCTTTGGTTTAATTTGCACGTTCAGTCTGTCATTCCGAATAATTTCCTTTCTTTCATTCCTTCATGAAACCTCAACCGAGATCCGCCCGTAGATCAATTCTCGAACGAGCCGTTTTCCCGACGGCAGCATTGGAAAGAGAGACCCGCCGTGCTCGCTCTGTTCTAATCCCTAATCTGTGTCGCTCTCGTTCACCCAGGGCACTCTGAAGATCAGCCTCCCCTACAGCCCCACCAAAACACTATCAGTCAAGTCTATCCTCAGGTGAGGTGCACAACATGGAGCTCGCTCTCTCTCTCTCTCTCTCTCTCTCTCTCTCTCTCTCTCTCTCTCTCTCTCTCTGTCTGTCTCTGTCTCTCTGTCTCTCTGTCTCTGTCTCTCTCTCTCTCTCTCTGCATCACAGATTAATGTTGGTTTCTTCTGCGGGCACCGAGAGAGTTTGTAGCGACGCATTATGTAATAACAGTGCAATATGTAACAATGTAATACATTTTCAACTCAATATGTAAGAACGCTACATTTTGTGATCATCTGCCACATTTTGTAATAAGAATTGTTGCAATTTGTAATAACTTGTGACATTTTGCAACAGTTATTTCAAAATGCAGGTGTGCAGAGCCGCATTATGTAATACTGGTGTAATAATGTAATGTTTGTTTTTGTTCTCCTTTATAATGAATAGTGACTTTTAGGTTTTTTTAATGTAATAATTTGATAATTTGCTGTATTATGTAATAAATCATCAAAATTGATGCCTCAATTAGAAAAGCCATAATTCCATCAGAATAACAAACTTTCCAGCATAATTTGAATTTTTGTTTTGTTTTGTTTAAAACAAGTATGAAAAGTAACTATTCATTATAATGTTCACAAGTTAGAAACTAAAGCTTCACTAATTAATTATTACTGACGCTAAAATTATAGGTGCACTGAAATTTTGCAAGACAAACACATGAAATCTGCATTATTTTATGTCATTGTTGTATAGGATGCAAAGCATAAAAACACAAAAACAAACATTTATTACATTATTACACCATTATTACATAATGCGGCTCTGCACACCTGCATTTTGAAATAACTGTTGCAAAATGTCAAAAGTTATTACAAACTGCAACAATTTCATTACAAAATGCAGCAGATGATTACAAAATGCTGCGTTATTACATATTGGGTTGAAAATGTATGACATTATTACATATTACGACGCTACAGTTACATGCATGTGACAAAAGTGATCCGAAAGGTTTCAAAAGGTTTTGCATTTTTGAAACTAAACGCCGCTTTAATATAGTTTTTTTTCATTGGTTAATGTCCTATCATTTCACTATTTCCCTCCAAATTATATGTGATTTTTTTTTTTTTTTTTTGCACCTGCGTTCTGGGGGACGTGGGTTCGAATCCCAGTAAAAAGCCCGCACTTTTTTTTTTTTCCCGAACGTGTCGCCTACGATCTGTTTTCACGTTTATTTCTCGTGTGTCTCGTCAATGCTTGTGGTTGTAAAACGTTGGGAGTGTGCGTTTCGTCCCCCAGCGGCAGAAGCCTTGTAACAAGATTCTAAAAAAAAAAAAAAAAAAAAGATGCATGAAACAGGAGATTGGAGATTATAAATTCCTCGGGCTGGAGGGGGAAACTCACGGAGGAGTACAGATGGTACAAGCTGAATGAGAAATCCCCTGAATCAGCTCTCATTTTTCTGTATTAGCCTTCAGGTTGTTTGTCTCCCGTCAGTCCTGAACTTTCTCTCTCTTTTTTTTTTGTTTCTAATCTAATCACTTCTTCCACTCAGTGCAATGAACATGGACAGATTTGAGAAAGGCCCGCGGGAGATCCTCAACCCGGAGATTCAAAAGGTGAGAGTGACAGCGGAGCGGCTCGCTCTCAGTACAATCTGGACTCGCGGTCCGTTTTTCCGAGAGACGATCTAGATCAGGAACGACCGAACTGGACGACGCCCTCGGGCTGCGTCGTCTCAGAGTGACTGATAGCCGCTGTGTCTCTTTGCTTTAGGATCTGCTGGTGTTGGAGGAGCAGGAGGTATGAAAACCACACTCTGGAGTGATGCTACGTTTTATTTTGAAGGCCGCAGGCTTTTTTTTTTTTTTTCTGTTGTCACATTTTTCCTCCTTTTTCGCAGGTTTGATTTCCTTTGTGTGTTTACGTGATAGTTTTATAAATAAAAACAAGTGATATGGAATTAAAATTACATTTTGTTTATCTTTCAGTGCCACGTTTTACATATTAAATGTGTTTTGTTTTGTTTTTCCAGCATTGCTGTTATTTATTTTCCAGTTTTAATCCGTCTTTTGTAATTTTATTTTATTTTTTGTAGGGTTCAGTCAACTTTAAATTTGGTGTACTGTTTGCCAAAGACGGACAGCTCACAGACGACGAGATGTTTAGCAACGGTAAATCTCTTAAATCTGAACTTTTTTGTCAGTGTTTATGTTGTGGGTTTTTTCCTTTATTTGCACAAAATAGGAACATAATAATGAATGATCAGAAATTAAACCTGACTGCAGGAGAGGAAAGAAGCTCAAGACGCTGATATGAAATCCTCCCGTCAATAAACATCACTTTAATAAATATATGAATAAGAATTATTGTTGTCGTTGGATCAGGATTTATAGGAACAATGTTCAACACTTTTTATTAGATGATATGTTTTCTTTTTATGGTGAGATAGAAAACACTTCTACCTTAATATCAACCAGAACACCATAGAAATCATAGTGCAGGTCATTATTGTTTTGTATTTATTGAGATGTAAGACAATACTACTACTGCTACTACTAATAATAATACATGACTCTATAAAACAGGCAAAAAATATGTAAAGAATTACAATAAAAAAAATTTTAGAAATGTGAAATGAAAAAATAACTAAGAATAAACACAAAAAATTACCCATAAAAAGTGAAAAAAATTAATAAAAAAGGAATGCTACTCCAAAAATGTAAATAAAAATAAAATAAAATGTGTCTTCACTGTAATAAAAATTAAAAGGAACCAGAGAAAACAAAACAAACAAAAAAAGAGTTGATAAAAAACAGGCACCTAAACCACACAACATATTAATGCAGAATCAGTGGGAAACTATTTGGACGAGATACAAATCAAATGATTTGGTCTTAAAAAGAGCTACAGGATTTGTAGTTTTTAGAGCGTGCCGTTTGATTTTCACAGGGTTTCAACATACATTTATTTTATGTTTCAAAACAGAAATCATTGATACGGCCAAAGCATTTTTTTTAATCTTTTTTTTTTAAACAAACAAAAAAAACTACACACTTATTGAGTGAGCTCTCGGTCTCTTTGTGCTAAAGTGATCACCTCCACTCATGTTTCGCATGCAAACACGCGAGCCGTGTTGACGTCCTCGTTTAACTCTGCGACATGTAACACGGTCTGATTTCCCTGAACGCCTCACAGTGGATGTGCTGAGCAGATGTTTTGTGTGTGTGTGTGTGTGTGTGTGTGTGTTGCAGAGACGGGCAGCGAGAGCTTCGACAAGTTTCTCAATCTGCTGGGCGACTCCGTGACTCTGCAGGGATGGGCGGGCTACCGCGGAGGGCTGGACACGAAGAGTGAGACGACCCGCCGTCACTTTTAATTTCAGCGTGGCGTCAACGCGGAGGAATTTTCTTCCATCCCTGTTTTGGTTTTTTTTACATTTTGTTTTGGGCTTTTTTTTTTTTTTCTTCCTCTCGTGTTTGCAGACGACACTACAGGAATCAAGTCCATCTACACCGTGTATCAAGGCCACGAGCTCATGTTCCACGTCTCCACCATGCTGCCCTACTCCAAAGAGAACAAACAGCAGGTGTGTGTGTGAAGGTGTGGTCCGTGTGGTGCATTCGAGGTGCTGGGAATTTTGGGAACTTTGTTGATTCCATTTTTTTTTTTTTTTTTTGCATTCCCATTCAGTCGACGCTAGAAAAAACTAATGTAGGACGTAAACAACGTAAGTTGTTATTAAAAGCTGTCAGATTTGCACGACGAAGAAACTCTATATTATCAAATATTCCACATCTGATTTTTCCTTTTTTTCAGGCACAATCTGCCAATAGGATGTGCTAATTATCTGAAAATCTCCCAATCTGTAAGACGAAAGCGTTTCTTCTTTTTATACGATTTAAAAAAGAAATCTATTGAATCTATAATGACAGTTATGACACTGAATTTAACTTATTATAAAAATTCTCGCTCCATTCTGTAATGCCAATATTACTTGAGTACGATTCCCACAGAGCAGATCTGACACGTAATTGGATTTCTCCTTAAGATTAAATAAAAAAAAAAAAAAAAAAGACTTTCTGCCGGTCAGTAATGAGGAACATAATCAAAGGTGAAGCCGCGATTGTGAACATAGAACAACAGATATATAAAATGTAATTGTACTGTTATTTTTGAGTGCGTTGATTGAATTGGAGCTGCAGCGGTTGGCCATTAGGCGGCGCTGTGGTGCAGTGGTTAGTCCTGCGGACTCGTGGGGAGGATACTTTCGTTAAACTATGTTGAATATTGATCTTGACATCTTTTGTTTTTTTGTTTTTTTTTGTGATCGCACATGTCTGGAGTTCCCGTCAGCAGCGTTTATAAAGCAGACGTTTCTTGACTTATTTGTTATTTTCAGTCATTTTTCAGGCTTGTTTAGCGAAAAAGTGTGGATAAATCATTTAAACCTGTATGTGTGTGTGTGTGTGTGTTCCTGTGAACCTCGACTCAGTAAAGTCGTAATTTAAAGGTTTCATATTATGTAATATTCCCTTTCTAAAGGTTTTCCAACAGTGTTAATCGTCCCCGTACCTGGAACGACGACCTGGAAGTGAAGAAAGTCCGTCGTCTCTCTCCCTGGCTTGTTTCAGTTTTTAAAAAGTTCTTCCTCCTCTTCCCAAAGATGGCCGTGTGTGGGCGGAGCCAGTCCAGCTCACACAGACACAGCAGATTCTGAATGCCGCTCCTATGATCCGATACTCAAATGGAGGGAAAATCAAGGAGAAGCTAGAAACTTTGAATAGAACGTTTTTGGACGAACGACATCATGTGAATGTGTTGAAAAGCTTGGGGGGAAAAAAACTTGAAAAACTTGAAACGGACAATAAAACTAGTTTTTTAAGCAAAGACGTGTAAAGATTCAACACTTTTCCAGACCTACAATAAAGTTAGAACAATAAGTTTGGACCGTTTAACAAAGAGGACATGAAACTGTTTTTCTTTTTTTCAGTAACCAGTATGGAGTATTTTGTAGTTAATGCTTTTTTTATTCAATATGACAACTATTCAATATTTATGACAACTACTCCTGTTGATACAGGCCAATAATGGCTATGATTAAACATATTTCCTGTTGCTGTCAGTACAAATGAGTTAATTCACGGTTGAGTCACATATTTTTTAACTTTTTTTGTAAATGATGAAACGAAGATTTTGGACTTCCACTCATTGGTTGTCTGTGTCTGACCCGTCTTCTCTGGCAGGTGGAGAGAAAGAGGCACATTGGAAATGACATTGTCACCATAGTGTTCCAGGAAGGGGACGACGCGTCGTCGTCCTTCAAGCCGTCTATGATCCGATCGCACTTCACCCGTATCCTTCAGGCTGTCGGGCAGATTAAGTGGCTGCCGGAGACGTGCGACATGTTCACGTCGGCCGCTGCCGCCAATAAACATAAAAGCATGTCGGAACACAAGAAAAAAGAACAAATTATAATAATAATAATGGAAAAGTGTCTCCTGCATCATCACTGATTCCTTCACTTTAACTTCCAGATATTTTTGCATTAGTTAGGTATAATAGCCAGAATGACAGTTACAGGTAAGTGGTTTTTGTTACTGCTGCTACTGTTCTATTACGACTATCTTGCTTCGATTTTACAAGTAAAAGTGCTCTCGTTAAAACCACGTGTACTTTTCCCCCCAAAATCACTCATATTTAATTCCACCTTTCAGAACAGAAGACAATTAATTCACAAAAAAAGTAAATAAAAATATATTATAAATATATATATGTACATTACTCTTTTTGTATTGTTGCTTTTATATACGTTTATACTGAATTGCATCATATTATATATTATTTCTCAGTTTGAATATTATATAATTTTTTTTTAAATAAGCTTATTCACAGGACGTGTTTTTTAAAATAGCATCAAACTAGATTTAAATATTTACTTAAATATAAGTACATTAATGTACTTGAATGCTAAAATACTCCCTGGAATGTCACTTTATTCCAGTAATAACTGTTTAGTTTTACCTGTGATATTTTCACGTCAGGACCATAGAAATATGCTTTATGTCCCCTAGCAGTCACAGAATTCGCTGGATTTTCCACCAAATAACCAAGTGAAGGTCGTTTTGTGCTGCAGGTTGAAGATTTTCTCCGAGGAGAGCGTGCCGCTGTTCGGACCCCCTCTCCCGCCTCCGCCTGTATTTACTGATCACCAAGAATTCAGGGACTTTTTACTCGTCAAACGTACGCGAGCGACATGGGAGACGTTGGGGGGGGGATACACCTCTGACTTCATGCCGGGTTTTCCCCAACACTTGTTCTCTCCGTTGCAGTAATCAATGGAGAGAAAGCCACACTGGAGACGCCGACGTTCGCCCAGAAGCGCCAGCGGACTCTGGACATGTTGATCCGCTCGCTCTACCAGGACCTCATGCCTGACCTGCACAAGGTAACGCCGGGGGGAGGCCGCCATCGCCATCGCCAACGCCGCCGCCGTCTCGCCACTTCAGCTGCTCTGCTGTGTTTCACTGCAGCTCTGCGCCACGCCGGCCCGATACTGCTGCAATGCCCACTCCCTCAGCGGGGGCTCTCTCTCTCTCTCTCTCTCTCTCTCTCTCTCTCTCTCTCTCTCTCTCTCCTCTCCTCTCCTCTCCTCTCCTCTCCTCTCCTCTCCTCTCCTCTCCTCTCTCCTTCCTCTGGAGCCGATAACGCCTCACGCTGTGTTTCACTGCTGCTGTTCTCGCCCTCCCGCCAGGGTCCGTCTCTAAAGACCCCCTTTCTGCTTTCTCTTTTCTCCCCTCCCTGCCTATGTGTGTGTGTGTGTGTGTGTGTGTGTTTTATGTGTGTGTTTAGGTTCCCTTTTCTCCCCAGAACATGTTAAACAGACGATCCTTCAGCGACGTGCTGCCCGAGTCTCCCAAGTCTGCACGCAAGAAGGAAGAGGCACGGCAGGCTGAGTTTGTCCGAATAGGACAGGTAAAATAAAAAAATTAAATAAAAAATAAAAAATTCCAATTGTTCCTGCTGGCTGGACTCGTTTGCAAAATTGTCAACTGAATCCAAGGAATTGAGTCAGTGGTGGCCGGCTTTTGGTTTCCATCCCTTCACATGAAACTTAAATACACACGTACCAACTATTAAATATTTCAACCTTGACATTGTTTTTAAATTTATTTTACTGTTTACATGTTTTACTGACAAGTCTATCCTCAATTGGGGATGAATAAAGTATCTATCTATCCCATCCATCTATCCGTCTATCTATGACACATATATATACTTGTATATCTGGCTCATGCTATGAATCTCAAAGCTTTCTGATGGATTTACTATCGTTTTCTTAGCATTTAAAAACTTGATAGAAAATGTATACATGGATTTTAATTTTGTTTATTAATTTATTTGAATGGGACAGTGCACAATAATGAGCAAACAACCGCTGCTGTAAATATGCCAGATTTAGCTCAGAGCTCATTTCCGTCTGTAGTCCCATTTTCCATGCTGTTTTTTTTTATATATTTTTGATTCTGTATCCAGAATATGATCTAGTTCTTCTCATACTGATCTGATCAAAATCCATCAACAAGTAGATATATTTCACTAATGTCCTATGCCAGCAAATTACATTTTAAATAAGATGTCATTGACTCAAATTACTACATTGGCACATTAGAAAATGATTGACTTGTCAAGTATTACGTTATTGCACATTATTCCAGAAGCTTCAGCTCTATACGCCACCTAGTGGTGAAAGCTTGTCTAGAACTTGCGTAGAACGGTTGTGAAAATATTCTAAAATTGTCTTCACAGTGACATCATACATTTTTAATGTTTCACTCTGCTCACTGTTTGTTGTTGGACTATTTTGACATCAAACAGAAATATTAAATTTTTCACCTTTAATGAACGTGTAAAGTTAAAAGGAGAATAAAAGCATGGATCCACTTTAAACTCACACTTAGATTTTTTCTTTCTGATTATTTCCAGCTAGGACCAAGCTTACACATTCTTGCATCACTGTAAACATTCTATAAATAGAATATACGATTCGCCACGTGGGAGCAGTTCTCATACCGATGAAGACTCGTCCCAGCACCGAAGCGTCACAAGTATCTGCAGTTTGAGTCCCGCCTGACGTCGTCTCTCTTCCAGGCTCTGAAGCTGAAGACCATCGTTCGAGGAGACGCCCCGACGAGCCTCGTCACCACGGGCCTGTGCAGGAAAGAGGTGAGTCGTCGTTTTCATCCCCGTTTTCCACAAACGCTACAATCAGTACACAGGCTGCCAAAATTATTCTTTTAGTTTTCGATGTTTACAGCACAGTAAAGGATGTCAGTCAGTGTTTGGAGGCCAAAGCAGTTTTTGTAATTGTGGTTTTAAAGTACTATAAAAACGACAATATATTAATAAACCTAAACACAAGTATCCGGCAGCATGATCCAAAAACATACAGTTACGCAATCTCATCTGACAAAAACATTCTTATTTGCACAGGGTTACAAATAAACAATAGATTTTACTTACTTTAATTAAATCTATCTTAATAAATCTCTGACCTTATTAATTGTACTTTGTATGCTTTTTTTTTTTACTTTTATGATGTATTTCTTATGTGTTTGTAAAGCTTTTCTGTGTTTCCTTAATTTCTTTGTAAAGCACTGAATTGCCCTGTGTTTGAATGATGTATTATGAATAAATTTGCCTTGCCTTGCCACAGATTTTTGTGTGCCGTCATCCAATAGTTTCATAAATGTGAACGCAGACAAAAATACAGTTGCATCTTTTAAAACTGATGCATTTTGTCAATAATTTTAGATTTTTCTGCAATTAGTCGCAATAAAATGCAAAGTTTTGTGCTAAAATTAATGGTAAATTCAAAAGGAATGTACTTTTGTACCATAAAAATAAACAAAACAACAAATGTGGCACTATGAGTTTTAATGTTTCATTAAATTTGTTATCTCAGAGTCCAGAACCATGATCGGGATATTATATCAGTCAAAATTCAGCAAACTGGGCTGAAAAAGTCACATCGTTTTTATACAGGGTCTAATATTCCACTCTTTAGAAGAAAGTTAGCTTCAGGTGCTAAATATCTTTAAAAAGATGTTTTTCATACATGTGACATGTTAATTTTCCTTTAATCATTTATCATAATTTCTTTTCTTTTTTTTCCACTTTTACTCTTGAGTCCTTTTCTAAGTCAGGCCCTGGGAACTTGAATGAATTCATCCCGTCACGCTTTCTTTTGTCTTAATTGTTCAACACAAGTGCGTATTAACTGTGACGTGTTGTCCGCTGCAGCCGTGGGAGTCCCAGTCGTTCTGCAGCACCTTCCCCTACGAGATCGTGTGCGCCGACTCGTGGGGTCAGTCCCTGCTGGCCGCCACCGACGCGGCGGGAGTCATGCTGCTCGACGGTAAGGTCATCCTAGTGACAACGCGCCCTCTTAAAAATCAAGCCGTCCCATTCAATACTCGCCCCAATGTCGAAGCCAACAGCTGACATGATGGCGATAATGACGCCTTCCTGTGTTTCAGGCCCCGATCCAGCGCTGCCCGGCGGTGGTGAGTGACACGCCGTCGATATCCCTATCTGCTGTTTAGAATAATGCCCTGCTCGCCAGATATGCACGGATTGTTTATTTATTTAAAAAAAATTTGCGTTGTGCTGCATTCCAGAGACTCAGGCGCTGCCCCCGGTGCAGGTCTTCGACAGGACAATGGTGGTGAAACAGATGCATGTTCTCGAGCCTCAGGACCTGCTTATCACCCGAGCTGACAAAGGTAGGCTTCAACCCCCCCCCCCCACCCCCACCCCTCCCCCATCCAGGTCATCACATCCTTTATCACCCTCTCATTGACTCAGAATGGTATTCACAGCACCTCCCCTCCTCCGTCAGTATCCCCATTACTCTCCTCTCACGTCATCTGTGTCGCCGAGCACATACTTAACGTCTTGCACCGCCGCTAGTCCAGCGGACACATCGATCTTGCGCGGCGATCTAAGAAAGCTGACCTCATAGAGAACTTCTTGGGCGCAACGTGAAGCAAGAAGCAAGTGTTTACCCTGCAGGACCACATGTGGCAGACAAGACGGACATGCAAGTGGAGACGGTGACATTTTTATTTTCGGGAAAGCAAGAAAGAAAGAAATTCACTGTGGAGCATCGAGTTAATCGCCCCCTGGGGATGATTAGCTCACCCTAATATTGACAAACAGGGTTTGGCTGGTTTTGATAGTGATTACGTGATGAAAAGCATGAGCGTTTGTCACGACTGTGTGTGGGCTTTGACAAAGCCCCCTAAGAGCCCACACGCCTTGAGAAGCCTCCTCGTAATCCTCCTCCAGCGCGACACCATTGTCTGTTCGTGGGAGGGTGCTTTTAAAAAACAGAGAGAGAGAGAGAGACGGCAAATTAAGAGTATAACCTTTGTGGAAAACAGAAGCGTCTTTTGTTTGGCTTCCAGGGAAGGACGCTCGGCTCTATGTGTTCAGGCTCGGCACGATGAAGAGAGGCCTGGAGGAGCGGCAGCTCGTCAGAAGCAAATGTGACAGCCGGGAGAACAAACTAGAGAAAACTAAAGGTACAGCAAGCGAGCGCAAGGCGTGCGGGACTACGCCGAGCGTCGCACACTAATCCCAACAAACAAACAAGCAGAACACGTTCTCAGATGTAAACGTTGACTTCGGCTCAGCCGCCGACTGCGGGACTTTCAAGTTTGGCCTGAATTTGCTTGCTGGAATGGTAGAAACAACAAAACTACGTTTCAAAGTTGAGCGGATGAAAACAAAGAAGAACTCAAAATAAAATATGTGAAAACAAAAGTGTTTATTTAAACATTATGGTGAATTTTAAGGAGTCAAATCCAACTATAAATCTACTTGATGATTTTAACTTATTCAACGCAGCTATAAAATCCTTTATTTGTAGATAAAATATGTTGAAAGTAAACAATTCCACTTTTGAAATTACAAGTCTGTAATACCGGGTTTATCTATAGTTTGGGTTTTTTTTTTTAATAACCTTTGTCAGTGTGTGATTGTATCCTCTGTTGGGTTTATCATTAATTATTGGATTGGGCAGGCTGGACTGAGCTGGTTAGGTTACAAATTATATTGTTAAATTACTTTCAACACTTAAGACATCAACCAAAGGACATCATGAATGCTTTCTGTTCATATTTAATGTATTTTCCCCAACACTAAGCCACATCCGACAGAAAATGTACCACGAAAAAGACATTTCTTTCGACGTGTCTTTACGTATAGCTCATCTGGAATACCCACAGAAGCCTGAAGAACAGAGGCCACACTTCTATTATTACATGTGTTATAGATGTGTCCTACTCTAATAATCTTTAGTTTAATTTTGCTACATAGGTTTTGCTTTTAGAGACCAATATAGTATCGGCATACTCTCGTCCTACAGTGACATCTAGTGGTCCAACTTGGTAGGTACTGGTATATTATGATATTAACATACAGCTCATAAAAAAGTGACATTAATTGGAATTTTGATTAGGTATTTCTGTTATTTTCTGTTCTCAGGAAATATGATATTTGAAAAAGATTGCAAGTCTTGAAACTCTTCTTAAACCCTAAAAACACCCACCTATATGATTTAACTTTATACTTCAGCGGTCCTATTGCCGGTCTCATCTGGTTAGACGATTTCAAACTGATTATATTTTAACACACATTTATTTTAAAGATATCCGTCCACCTGATTTAAGTTTTAAGATCGTGGTGACATTTTTATTGCCATCTTACTCTTGTAATCAACTGAATCCCGACGCGTTGTCTGTTGATTAATACCATTAATTTAGACGGAATGTGTCCAATCAGCCGGGAGTGCGACCTTAATCCGTGTCCTTTCTGCACTCACACTCACCGTTGCGCCCAGCTGCTGGTGTCATGCCAGCTGACGGAGTCGGGCGCATTGATCTGTGGGATGATGCCAGGGAAAAAGCACCTACAGGGTAACACATGTCCAATGTACTTTCCATCTCTCCATCCCCCCCCTCCCTCCCTCCCTCCTCTTCTTCCTCCTTCTCCGTACCAGGTTGTCATTTGTACTCCATCAACACCCACCACGGCTCCGAGTTGAGGATAGTAGCAGCCATCAGGAACAAACTTCTCCTCATTACCAGGAAACATCCACGATTCGAGGGCCTGAGCACCGTCGCCCCGGGGGCGGACTCTCCGGTGGAGGAGTTTCAGTACATACGGGTACAGCGAGATCTTCCACGATGAAGAGAAGGGAAGAAAAGAAATGGAATAGTTAATAAGTTACCAGAGAGAGTTAAAAGAGAATTCGTCAGGAAGCAGTTGGGATTCTCGTCCGATTGGCTCTCAGAAAGCCTGCAGAACCTCGCCTGTGATCTCTGCTTTGGCGGAAACATTATACAGTGAAGTCAAACGGAGTGGCGTCCCAGGTATCTTGTCAAGATTTCCCACTGAAATGTGCAAATCCGATTTTTGAAAATCGCAGTTCAGACAAACAGTTCCTCATTTTCCATCCGAAATTGAGCTCTTTCTTCAGAGACCGTCAAGTAGAAAGACAGCAGACATGTTAATTATGGATTCACAAAATTTTTGATGACCAGAAGAAACAGAAACGGGCTTAAGAAAAAAAACAACCTTAATCTTAACATTTCTTAAAAGTTATTTGTATTCAATCCATCTTGTCATAAGACATTTCTAGATTAATCCCATAGGGTAAAAGAATCACAGTCATGATGCCACATTTGGATTTAATTGTTCTTTACAGTGGCTGAATTCCTTCCAAACCGAATCATATGGGTTGAAAATCTTAAATGAAGCCCGGGAGAGTAATATCAAAATGATGACTGACGTTGCTGTGTCTCATCCACCCGTCAGGAGATCTGCTTGTGCGACCCGCCGGTGGTCATGGCCCTGGTGGACGGTCCGACGGGCGAGAACGACAACATGATCTGTGTGGCCTACAAACATCAGTTTGACCTGATCAATGAGAGCACTGGCGATGCCTACAGGCTACATCATGCGGACGCCAACAGGGTGAGAAGCAACCGCCCCGACGCACTTTGCATTCCAGCGCCTCGTGGAACCGCAGAGATTGACTTCCATTCGTTTCGCGCAGACTCGCCATCGCCCCCACTGCTTCTTGTTCAACTCCAACCGTAACCCGACTGCAACAACACATCGCCACAACAAAACGTTTCCGTTTCTCAGATAAGCGGTTCCGTCCATGTCCCCATAATGACACAAGTCCCCATGAATCAGTGTGCAATCACATTTCGGTCCCCACTAGGATAGAAGGACAAAACCAGAACACACACACACACTCTCTCTCTCCCTGGTGGGTTTTTTTTTCCTCTCTCTCCGCCTCCATGTATTTTTTATGTGATGTTCATTGAAGCCGAGCAGAACTGAACCCTTCAATTGGCCCAGTTAGCGGCTGTGTTCACTCGCTGATTGCCGGCCTGCTTACTGAATCAACACATTGTCATTCATGGCCACAAGCTGGAGGAGGAGGAGCGAGAGGAGAAGTGAATGAGCCGACTGGAGGATGAACAGCTGCTCAGATAAAACGTCCTGTTCTGCTTTGAACATTTATTCTTTAAAAAAAAAAAGAAAGAAAATTGCCACAATAACATTATCTTTTTTTATTATCATCATCCTGAGGGTATTCGACCTGACATTATCGATTAAAAGCAGTTCCTCGCATCTGACCTTTGGATCTTCTTCTCTGAGCTGACTTGGTCTTTGCCTGCAGGTAAATTTCGTTGCAGCCATTGACGTGTATGAAGACGGAGAGGCAGGTCTGCTGTTGTGTTACAACTGTGAGTCTCCTTTGGACTGTGAACCGTGTCGGATGTTACGTGATTCACGCCTCACTCTCGCCCGGGATAAAAATCTTACCAAAGAATCTTACCAGATTACGAACGATCCTGTGAAAATATGGGGAAGTTTAACGGAGGTGAAAACGGCAGGAAAAAAGTCTTTGCGTCATAAGGACCTTTGAAACATTTAGATTTTTGTGAAGAAATACTGATTAAAATTTTAAAAAACTATATATATATATATATATATGTATATATATTGGGTGGAGTGTAAATTAAGTTGAAATTTGGTTAAA
This sequence comes from Blennius ocellaris, assembly GCF_963422515.1. Taxonomy (NCBI): domain Eukaryota; kingdom Metazoa; phylum Chordata; class Actinopteri; order Blenniiformes; family Blenniidae; genus Blennius; species Blennius ocellaris. The sequence goes on along the minus strand of NC_137664.1, from coordinate 3,204,939 downwards.
TTACACATGTTCCTAAGGTCATTTATTTTCAGTGTCATGAGGAATAATCAAACTCATGAAATCAGGTTTATTGTACGAACAGTCACAGCGGTGGGACGCAATTTAAAAAGACCTACGAGGAATTCATAAGCACCCACCGAGCATGAGATGAGTTACTCTTTTTATTGCCTAAATTGTTTTGTTTTTTTACAAATCATTCAACATATATCAGGAGATAAACAACCAACAACCTAAAAAAAAGTAATTTTTTTTAAAAATATATTGTTATTTTTCAAGCCAGTACAATGAAGCATAGATTTCGAAATTTGACTTCACTTCCTTCTTCTTCATTCTCATCGTCATTCCTGTTCACCCCGTTTTCCAGACGTCTGCTACTATAAGAAAGTCTGTCCGTTTAATGGCTCCACGCCGATGATACAGTCCAACACCTCGGATTTCCACTTCAGCTGGAACCAGATGCCCAACGCCATCGGTAGGTTTTTAACCGCCGCAGCCGCGCCCTGCACACTCTGCCGGCCTGGCCGGAGCTTGCCGTCGCCATGGAAACACCGTGCATAACCACAAGCATCCGTCAAGTCTGCGTGTGTGTGTGTGTTTGTGATTGTGATTGTGCACGTTGTTATTAATGCAGGACGTGATGAAGAGAGAAAAACACAAGTGGACATTCTGACCCTGTTGATTGCAGATCGCAGCTGCTTAAGAAAACTGCACATCCCATAATGTTTCTTTCACACAGACCCTTATAAAGACACTGTAGCATGCAGTACATATTAATGAAGCACATATGTCAACATTGGTTGGGAAAAAAAGTGTATTTTTCTTGAAGAAGCCAGATATTTGCATGAGAAAATGTGATTAAATAACCTGTAAATTGTTGACTTTTCCATTATATTTCACCATCCATTCAAATTCAATTCCAGTTAAATGGTCAAACAAATGAGACATGAACTTCTCATTTTGTACTCAATAATTAAGTCAATGTCAATATTAGGATAACTGTTGAAACCTATGATCTTACCTTTTACATATAAAAATACTATATTTGATACTAATGATCAATGTTTATACATGTAAAAATAGGTGATTTCATGAGATTTACTTTTTTATTAATGTAAGTAGCACATCACATCGTAATCCCATGAATTACCTAAATTCTAGGTCTTTTTTGGGTTCTATTAGGTGTTTCAGCCTTCTTTGACAAACCAATAAACCAAAAGAAAACTACTTATTCAATAAAATACAGCATGTACATGAAGTAACCGTATCGCACGTGAACATAGACGTGGATTTAGGTTCATGTTTCACACAAAAGAAATTGAGAATACATTTTCAACTGTCCTCGCTACGATACATAATGACCGCAAATTAAAGTAATGACAGCATGAGATTATGTGAGGCTTTATAAATAAAATTCAAAAATTTATATAAAGATCGATTGAAAACATTATAAAAATGAATAACAACAATCTGTCCCTTGTTCAATGCTACATTTAGGTTTGTAGTGCCGCAACATGTAATAATGTTTTTCATTCTCAGCTCATTATGTAATAACACCACATTTTGAAATAACGGTATTACAAACCGTTATGTAACAAAAAGTTAAATGATTAAATCCACTTGGTGGCACTCGCAATCTGGTTTCATTTACTCAAGAGTGATATATAATATAATTCTAGTCCAACTCCATCTTTATTTTTATCTTTCTAATTATTAAACATAGAACCATGTATACAGACGACGGGCAAAATGTATTACACAGTGCACTGAATTATTACATTTTCTTAAACTAAAAACTGTTGCAATATGTAACAAGTTATTACAAAATGTGGCAAAGTTTATTAGAAAAAAGTGTTCTATTGCAAAACGCGGCATTATTACATAATGAGTTGAGACTCTTTATTACATGATTGCATATTGGACCAATATTACAGAATGCGTCGCTACGAGGTTTTGTCTCCTTTTCCTTTGGACATCTTGTAGACTTTCGTTTGAAATACTGAAATGCTCAGACAATTATTATCCTCGAGCTTCTTTCTCTATTTTTCTTTGTTAAACCCGCACCGCTCAGATTAAAGGATTCATCTCAGATGCTCCTTCCCGCTGTGTCTCTCACCTTGTTGTACATTTCACAGAGACATTGAGAGAGAGAAAAGTGTCTGGAGCCCCGAGGACAGACGCTCAGGCAGATTTCACACATGATAATCATCTAATGATGACATTTCAAGAATGCCATTATGGCGGAAAGTATTATTTTCAGTGAAGCAGTTTAGTTTGGGTTTTTTTTTTTTTTTTTTTTTCTCGGCGCGGCAACTTTGTTTCGATCGCAGAACGTTTCGCTATGACCTTGCGTTGTCTTCGCAGTTTGTGCATTCCCTTACATCCTGGCCTTCACAACGGACTCCATCGAGATCCGACTGGTGGTCAACGGCAACCTCGTGTACACAGCAGTGGTCCCCGAGCTGCAGCTGACCTCTTCACGGGTCAGTATGACCAACAGGTTCAACACCACCTGTCTGACTTCCTTTTCAACGTATTTTGCAACACCAAGAAATGTTGATTTCATATATTGATATTGAAAAGCATGAGTTCAGTTTTATTTAGACTCGGTGATCATTTGTTCCTGTAAAGCCACTTCTTTGATTTTTCTGTAGTAATTGTTCGTTGGTAGCTCCTGGAAATCTCCCCCTGAATAGCAACCCTTGTGCCATCTGTAATTAAAAAAAACAATTTTAAACAGTTAGAAATTTGACAAATGTCAATGATATATATAAGACGGAAGGGTTTGGGACCCAGTACTGACCCCTGGGAGACGCCACAAGCGACGTCCAAGCATTATGAGGTGAAGTTTGCCAGTTTCACAAACTGCTTCTTGTCATTTAACCAACTATAAATAACACTCCGTTAAAAAAAAAAAAAAAAAAACTGTTCCCTTTCAGTTGCTTGGTTGGATGCTTGGTTGCTCAGTTGCCTGGTCAGTCGGTCAGTTGGTTTCATGGATGTATATTCATTTCAAAATACAAAGAAAATACATGAAATTCCCAAATTCTTGGACATTTTTCGATGTTTTTTCGATGTTTTTTCGACATAGACCCTCACAAAGAATTGTTTGTTTGTTCGTTTGTTTATTCGGTCGGTTGGTTAGTGAGTGCCTAGTTGGTTGGTTGGTTGGTCGGTTGATTGGTTGGTCGGTTGGCCGGCAGGCAGGTTTGTAGGTTTCATGAATGTATATTCATTTCAAAATACAAAGAAAATTAATTTGGACATTTTTCGATTCTGCGAACACATAGATCCTAACGAAGAAATCCAAGAAGGAAATAATTACTAAGAATTGTAAGCGGTAAAGCACTGACCAGTCATAATTTGTTTATTTACATGTCTTACAAGCCAATTGACTTAATTAGAAGCAAAGCCGAAGGATGAAAATCTGTAAATAATTTCACTTTCTGAAATAGCATTTTGTGTCTGCATGACGTGGGAACAGCTTCCTTAGTTCCTGAGTCGTTCTGTGAAACTCGTTCTGTGCAACAATTTTGGAAAACGTAAGCAGCGACGGTTTTCTTTTGCCTCTATCCTCTCCGTCGCCGTCGTCACAACCCCTCTCCGTGTCGATGGAATCCCTTCGTCACGTCGCCTCTGTTTCTCCTCCCCGCAGTCGGACATTTACTTCGTGTCCTCGGCTCCGGTGAGCTCAGCCTCCAACTGCAGCTCCAGGGACACCAGTTCCCAGAGTTCCCCTCAAACGCCCACCGGCTACGAGATGCCCGTGTTCCCGTCGCCGCTCGGGGACGGTAAGAACCGACACGGGGAATCACACCGTGGGGATGTTTCGTAATGCAGTTTCAATGTTGTTTAATGTCCCACAGACCTACTTGACTTTGGACTCTCTCCTAAACCCCCCCGAGCTGTACATTTACATAAACCTGTCTCAGCAGAATCCCACAGTTCAATACAGTTTTTTTTTTTTGCCTTTTTGTTTCACCGGAAGATATTTAATTGCGTTTATGTCCCTCATGAGTATTACTTCACCTTTTCTCACTGTGCTTAGACTAATGGCATCGCTGGCTATCCATTGTGTCCATTTTTCAAATGATAGCCTACATAGATTGCAGCTTATTATCTTGGAGGTCACGACCTACTCGCATTAATGCAGTTTTCCAAACGATAAATAGAAATACCACCTTCGTTTTATTTCAATTTAAGATCAGATTTTCAGTGTGTGGTTTGCATGTTCTCTATACGTGTGTGTGTGTGTGTGTGTGTGTGTGTGTGTGTGTGTGTGTGTGTGTGTGTGTGTGTGTGTGTGTGTGTGTGTGTGTGTGTGTGTGTGTGTGTGTGTGTGTGTGTGTGTGTGTGTGTGTGTGTGTGTGTGTTCTCTCTGGGTACTCTATTCTTCAGCTGTGAGTGTGTGTGTTTGTCCTATGATGGACCTCTCCAGGGTGCACACACACACACACACACACACACACAAAAGGAAAAAAAAGCCCTTAAAAGTGTCTGCAGAGTGATTTCCATCCGATATTTTATTGACTTGACGTCGACAAAAAATTTCGAAATCCAGTTCGGAATGAATCCGCGCTCACGGGGACCAAAACGCGTCACGGCGTCATGATGATGCACTGAATTTATACAAAAACAGCACATTACTAAACAGGTACCGTGCTGTTTACACCCCCCCCCCTCACCCCTCCCCCCCTTCCTCTATTCAAGTGTCCTCGGGGGGGGAGAACACCTTCAAGGATGATTGAGGATCAATATGAACCATCAAGCCCGCATTCATCATCCCCTCCTTCTTTTATTGTACATTTAGTCTCCCATCACCCCGTTCCTGACCTCCTCTGGAATGAACCAGCTGCTAATAACACCCAGGGGTTGTTGGTTTTTTTTTTTTTGTTTTTTTTTGTATTCATTGAGAGTCAAGAGACTGATGGACGGCGGTGATCTCAGCTCCCCATCCTTGGCATGTATTTCTCAAGACCGCAGAGATGAACAAAGCTTGTTGTTAAAACGCTCGTGTGCGACCTGCAGCAGCAGCAGCAGCAGCGTCCCGCCAGTCCTCCCTCCTGAGAGGGGGGGGGGGGTGAGTATTTACAGGTCCCATTAACACTAACGGGGAGGAAGGTTCTGGGCTGACGCTGCTGCAATTAGCCCCGAGGACGGGATTTATGCTTTTAGGCTGCCTCAGGTAATCATACGCTCTCGTGAGGGATTCTCATTTTCTCTCCCCTTTGTTTTGTGCACATAACTCTGCCAAACGGAGGACCTGCTGCTGTGTGACTGAGTGTGTGTGTGTGTGTGTGTCGAGTCGGTGTAACCACCCCCCCCCCCCTCCCCTCTCTCTCTTCTTCATCCCTGGTTCAGATTCTATACGGATCCCCTATGGTACCAAGCTTTCCCTGTACATGTCTAAGGATGCCGAAGGTACTGCGGGACTCTGCCCCCCCCCCCCCCCCGCTCCATTAAAATGCCCCCACTAACACGCACGTGCTCCTCAGAGTGTTTCACCCTGTCTGCTCCAAGGCGGCATGTTGACTTGAACGCTGGTTGAATGTTAAGTGAACATTATGTCTTCCCCCCCATAACCGCCCCCACCACCACCACCTCCTCCTCCTCCACCCTCCCCCATCCCAACTAATTAAAACTTGAAAATCAGGGAAAAGGTGCAAAGTTTAAAAAAAAAAAATAAATGATAGTCAGTCTAAAGGAGGAGGAGGAGGAGGAGGAGGTGCACAAGTGTGCAAGGAAGGGGAGGGTCTGTGTACGAGCCGTGGTGGAGGTGGTGGTTGTGGGGATGGAGGGGGTAGCGGGGGGGGGGGAGACACGTCTGCCGCAGCATGATTTACAGATTGCACTGTCGCCATGGAGACTTTTGTCAGCTCCTCTCTTCGATCCAAAGTGGTGGTCCAAACAGCGGCGCCACAGTCTGATGGTGGGAGGATGAAGAGGGGGGAGGGATGAAGAAATGAAGGGGGGTGGCGGAGGGGGGGGTAGAGTGAGGTTGAAGGGCTGCTGACAAAAATCCCATCGTCTAACTGCCCGCCGTATACATCTGCTCCTCGGGGAGGTTTTCATGTGATGTAATCGCATCGAGCAACGTGAACGAGGTGCCGCTGGCGATCGGATCCTCAAACCCCCAGCCAAAAAAAAGCCGCGGCTTGTCTTCGACTAGCGCCTCGATCGAGTGACACACTTCCTCCTGGTCCAGACGTGCATGTGGAATATATCAATCAATGATTGTATATTCAAAACAAACTGCATGCTTGGTTGTTTTGGTTTTCTCTGTGACGGTACAGGTACGTGACTGTAGCGGCACTAACATCGGCAGTAGACTCTTTTTTTTTCTCCTCTCCCCACTTCCCTTCTCTTTACTCTCCACTCACCTGCTGACATTTCCAATGAGTCAGTCCCTCTTCCCGTGCAGCCCGGCTTCCGCTTTGATTCCTTCTCGCCCCGCGTTATTACGGGCCTCGACGGAGCCCAACGCCGCCCCCCGGTGGCGCGATCGGACGCCGGCGGCTCCGCGAAGGCGGGCTGGCTCATTTTGAAACACTCACGAGCCTCCATTTCACATCTCTATCGTCTTTCCTCGGTGATAAATCATCCGCTGCAAATAACCGCCGCAGAGTTATGTTGCATTAACTCTGTGGTGTAAGGATAATTAATTTCTACGTGGAGGATTGTTTCCATAAATGAGGCTATTAATCACTTCAGAGTGGCTTCATTTCATTATAAAAGTGTGATTCTGTTGGAGAAACTTAAACCGGAGTTTAGTTTGGGTTTCAATCAAGGCCAGTTTTCACATTTAAGACGAAGATTCTTCATTAAACGACGTAGCATTAGCATACCATGATGGTAAATTAGGACAAAATATCCTCGAACATTAACAAATGTCAAGTTTTTCAGCTGGGAGGGAAAAAAAACTAAACATTGAAATTATTTACGTGCACACATAAAAATACTCTCACCAACCAAGATTGGATAAAGACGCCTTTGCGTTCAACCTTATACCCGTTAATCTCTTGTATTTACATTTTTACGTTAGTGCAAATAAAACCGTCCACACAATGAAGACTATCGACAAAAAGACCAGATGTTTTGAAAAATCTGATAATTGACTTCAGCAGGTAAATTGATGATTGTATTTCGCGCCAGATGAAGTTATTATAAGAATTTAGTCCCTGTCAGTTATTGGACTTTTATCCTCAATTAAACAGGCTCAGATCTTTCTGCAGTTTTTGAAAAAAAAAGTCAATTAAGTGACGTTTTTCTGTAAAAATATATTGAATACAATTTTTTTTTTTATTGTAGTTAATGAAAGTTACATTTTTCTAATCTTTCTCACTGAAAATCGGATTTGGCTGTATGCTTTTATCATTATTTGATTTAAAAAAAGTGGAATTTAGTTTGGATTATTCAAAAAAAGCTTTTAATGTTTATTTTTTTAAAATCTTTAACAACCATTTTCATCCTTATTTTTAAGTTTTGGTTTAAGGTTTGTTTATCTGCCTGTATGGTGCAGGAGAGCAAGTCTCGAATGCATCATGGTGCAAAAAAAAAAAAAAATAATTCTTGATGTATTTTTTGAAATTAAAAAATTTGGACTGACGTTAATATCTTGTATAGCTCAATTTACATCAATGGTGTCAAACATAAGGCCCGTGGACCAAAACCAGCCTGGAAGGAGCTCTAATCCGGCCGCCAACTCTTAAAGAAAATTTTAAATAAAACATAGATTTTTTTTTTTTCCAACACCAGCAGTAGCCTGAAAGCCATGCTTGTAAAAACGTGAATAATTCAACAATACAAGAAGTCTTTTTAGGCTTTTTCCCCTGTATTTTGCACCAGAAGGTACTTAAATGTACTTAATTTTAAGATTTTCCATCGTAATCCCAAAATTATTGACATTTTCATCACGTATACTGTCCCCCACAGAAATAAACATTTAAAAAAATGTTTTTTAAAGGTGGTGCAGTAGCAATAGTGTTTGTCACAACCAAGTAATGGCTGAATAAAATACAGATTTTACACATTGCAGTGAAAATACTGTCGATTTTTTTTTTTTTTTTTTTTTTTATAGTTTCAACGTAACTATGAAAAATGTATAAAAGAAGCCGAATGGCGGGTAACAGCTTCAACATCCTCGCACTTGTATTAGTCTTCCGTTCGGATTCCAGCGTTAAATTATTAAGTACCAGGCTCCAACTCCTGCGACTTTAATGTCACGCCGCGCAAAACCGACTAAAAATAAAACGCGTTCAAGGTGTGAAAAGACTCGGCACGCGTTAAATATATATAACCTTTTGTTGGTAATGAGCTAAAACTTGCAAAAAAAATAAATAAATAAAGGCATGGTAGCGCTTCGGGCATTTCATTTCATCCATATTTCATGATCTGACACACGTTCGTCTCCTTTTATATGCGTCTTTGCTTTTTTTTATACCTTTTTTTTCAACTTCTGCTTCATGCCTGCTCTTGTTGTCTGTCTTTACGTCCCTGGTTCCTCACTGCTTCCTCCTCCTCCTCCTCCTCCTCCTCCTCCTCGTTCCCAGGCGAAGCGGCATGTAAGCACATCTTCAAGATCCCGCTGTGTAACCTGGTGGGCCGCAGCATCGAGCGCCCGCTGAAGTCGCCGCTGGTCAACAAGGTGCTGACGACGCCGGCCCCCGCCATGGCGGCCCCGACGCCGCTCGTCTCCGCCACGCACTCGCTCTCCTTGTCCCGCATGGAGATCAAGGAGATCGCCAGCCGCACCAGGAAGGAGCTGCTGGGTAAAAAGTCCCGGGGAAACCTTGTTTTGTTTTTGTTTGGGGTTGGGGGGTTTTTCCGCGCCCAATAAGGCGACTCGTTTCCAGGATCTTTGGTCTTTGTCCAAAAGGAATCTAGTTTGTCTGTTTGCTTTTTTGGAATTCATGTAAAATCCTGGATATTTTGACATTTGTTTTTCTGTCAACATCCCCACAATGTGTGTTTCTCTTCATATTTCAATTTTAATTTGGTTTATAGTCCCTGAATTCATTCAAAAGTAACAGTAAACAGTCTTAGTGACCCAGAAGAGACGATTACTCTTATTATATCTGCCCCTTATTACCTTTCTTTACACAGTGTTATAAATGTTTACAATATACACACAAAAAAAAAATCAGTAGATTAAAATGTGATTTTTCATGACGGCCGTATAAAAGTTTCTTCCCTGATATTAAACGTCTGCATGAAGGTCTCACGGAGGAGCCGAGTGGGAAACCCGACAGTGGATCGGTGAAACACAGGAAGATGAGCAAGAAGAACACCGAGGAGGAGCTTAAAGGACGAGCGCTGACGTCCACAAACAGCGACGGGTGAGACGGACGCGCTCAGCAACAGGAATTCAATCCACCTTTTAAAGAACGTGGAAAGAAAGCGAGTATATGATATAATACCGCAGCTCTGACACGGGGCAAAATAGACCTGTGTACAAAACACACTGCAACACAAATAGCATCTGTTATATGTACATGAAATGTGCCATAAATACATTGGAAACTAAATTTAAAGTGAAACTGAGTTCTTCACGCAACTTTTAACATCTTTCTTCTTTTCTTTTTTTAGTTAATCAGATGTCAGATACATAAATTCAGTTGAATTTTCCCATTTAAATTAACTTGGGGGGGGGGGGGGGGGAGGAAAAAAACAAAACAAGTGCTGGGCATCAATACAATTTATTTATTTGTGCAAGTTGTATTTTTTTCAGTTCAAATTATGGAGTGTAATGTTTGAACTAATAATTCAAAAAACGATGCAATTGTAAAACATTGCAATAAAATGTGTTAATAATGTTAGTTAATAATATGTTTACTCAGCTTGTAGATTTGAGTAGTTAAGACTTAACCCATTTTTTCCCATTTAAATACAATTAAACATGACAGGAAACAAACTTTTTTTTAAATTTTAATAGCAAATACAGATACTGACTTTTTTATTGATATGGTATGTTTATTGTCTAAGTGACTGCTTTTCCAAATTTTCAAGATTCATTTTCCAATAATGTTTCTCCCTTTCAACCAAAATATTCTCCATAAACATAACGTTTTTACAAAAAGGCCAAAACAAAAAACATCCAAGTTTCTGTTTTTCACTTTGCTTCATTGCGTCGGATTCCTTTTACGACATCGCCATCTGCTGGATGTCAGTGGAATTGCACACAAGGGACATTTTAGCCAGAAGCGCCGTTTCAAAGGCGTTTCTCATGGTAATTCAAACAACAAACGACTCACCGGTTCCCGACACTCTAATGAAAGAGTTTTGATTGTTGTCGGCGTCTGAGGTCGTCCTTTCCGTGTGCGGCAGGTTGCTTTCCGAGTCGTCCGAGGCGGAACTGGACATCCAGCTGCACTGCGCCTCCGCCTCGGAGGCCGAGCCGGAGAAGGTGGCGCTGTGTGCCGAGAGTCCGGCCCTGGCCAGCGCCTTCGGACTCTCCACGTCCTTCGAGGAAGACGTCCTGGACCTAAAGTGATGACAATCCCAGTGTGCACTTCTCTTGGCCCCGCCCACTCCTGTACTCCCGCCGCTTCTCTGTCGTTTGCTTTCGTTCCACTTTTTTTGTTTTGTTTTGGGGTTTTTTTTGGTTTTGGTTTTATCGTTTGTTCCGTTTCTATCTTGTGTGTGTGTGTGTGTGTCTGAGTAACCCAAAGAGGCAGACGAGGTCGTGCGAGACGTTGAAAAGTTCATCCCAGTTCCACGCGGTGAATGTAAACCACGCCCACCACCACCCCCCACCCCCGTCCCCTCCCCCCCCCCCACCCCTCCGAAGCCGCCTTCCCGTCCGACACGTGTCGTATATTAACGTGATTGTTTCCAATCACTCTCAGATGTTGTATGATTATTGCATATGTATGTGTACATCTGTTCATACCTAGACACTGCAGGCGACCTCCCTGGCTCGTGATGCATATTTATAGATATATTATTGAAGAAGAAGAAGGAAAAAAAACCGATTTTATTCCCATATTTAGTAGAGGAAACGATGTTTTACTCTCTCTCTCTTTCTCTCTTTCTCTCTCTCTCTCTCTCTCTCTCTCTCTTTACTCACAAGCAAACAGGCAGACAGGGCTGGAGGCTAAAAGTCTCCCACAAGTGCCATTTTCCCAGCATTTCCTCCATCCAACCAAACCTCTTTAACGGCCAACCGGGTCCCGGTGTCCGACAAGTAGCAGCCGCGATTGTAGTCCGGGTTCGATTCAACTACGGGTTTAACGACGGCGAAACTCACGCGTTTGAGCGAATCCGCCCGCCGGGGGCCCTCCATCTCCCGCACGGCAGCCACGAGAAACGTCAGCGCAGTGGGGAATGGCTGCGAGCAAAAGCCACAAAATCGGGAGTTCAAATTGCAGATTGGGATATATGCAAAAAAAAAGAACTTTAAATTGTAAAATAAGTTTGGCTTGTATCTGGAAAGTAGAAAAGTGAACCAAGGAGGTAGAAAATGACCGAAAATAGAGCTTTTGTATGTCATATCACGTGATTAAGGGCCATAATTAAGCTTTTAACAGGAAAAAAACCAAACAACCCGTCTCACATGGTTAATCTTCGCTTAAAAACTTTGATTAAAAACACATTTGCACTATGAATAAAAGCGTTTCCTTCAGTGACAGATGTAAAAAGAAAAAAAGGGTCAAACGTATGACCTGTGGCCCAAAACTGCCACACTTGAATCTGGCTCAGGGGGATTTTACATGGTGTCAAAATTACATTTATGCAATTTTCTTTTTCCAAGTAAGTTCAAATAAAGAATCTACAGATCCTGGTTTGTCTGCTGCAGGAGCTCAGGACTGTCACAAGTTTCTCCTACGAAGTGAACATTAAGTTTTAAAGGTGTCATTGGTTATAGGTTGAAATTTTACTGGTTAATTAGGCTTTTTTTTGTTTTTGTTTTTACATTAATCCAACAAAATATGATCCAAAAGTCCTCCTGTGCACCAGAGTGAACACAAACCCGATAATGAAACGTGGAAATATCAGTGTCAAGCGCTTCAGGTGGTTTTATGCTGGTGCGGCTATAAGAGCGCCCCCCGGTGGTGGCTTCACAAACCTGCAGCCTTTGACTCTTTGCATGAGCCTCCTCTTCCTCCCTTTTCTTCTTCCCACATGCTTCTCTCTCTCTCTCTCTCTCTCTCTCTCTCTCTCTCTCTCTCTCTTCTGTTCATCCTCCTGCCTCCACTACACCAGAACTCAACTCAGACAAAAGGGAAAGACGGAGGAAAAATGTTTTGGTTTTTTTTTTTTTACAAAGATGCTTTTTTCCCATGTTTCTTTCTCTGAATGGTGGAGGGAGAAACTCTGCTTCTTCTTCTCTTTTTTTTCTACCTCCCCTCTTGGCATTTTTCCATGGTTTATATTTTGTTTCTTTTGATTTTGATTTTTTTTTTGTATTTAAATCTATATTTACTGTTTAGACTGTTGCTGAACCTCTCTGTGATATCAAAATGGAAAAAAAAAATTACAAAAAAAACACCAAGTGTCTTAAAATATTGTATCGCCATCGTTTTTAATGCCAAGTACTACTTGTAAATGTTTGTGTATCAAATGTGGCCTCAAATGAAACTGAACTATATTATTATTATTATTATTATTATTATTAATATTATTATTATTTGAACAGTTATTTTAAACAAGTGCTGTAGACCACTGCTGTGAAAGTAGTTGATTATGTTCATTGATATGTAATAAATATTTATGAAATTTGATTTTTCTTTGTGTATTTATACATGTATATCATATTGATTAAGATTTGCAAGTTTTGTGTTTTAAAATGTGTCGTTTCATGTCCACGTAAAAATAGTAATACGGTACTCCAAACACTGCAAAAAATAAGGAGGCGATAAAAATAGACTATGAGGAACACGACAAATAAATAAAAGTGATCTTAAATAGATTTTCAATACACGGACACCGCGGCTCCACCGTGCAACGAAACATTAAATTAAAGATATAATAGCAAGCCCATAAAACGAAGGGTTATAAAAGTGTGACGCCTCATAAAAGTCTATTGAAGTGTATTAAAGGGAAAGATGTATTGCATCGATACCAGAGGAAATTGAGGTTTTCCACTGCTTACAGATGCAGCAACATTCAACACACTCACGTAACCAACGTGACAGAATACACCTGTCAAATAGGTCAATATTAACAATTTACATACAAATAATTAGGATAAAATTCACTCCAACAGTCAAATACACTTTTGACTTCCAGGTTCATTTTTTTCTATAAAGACAATATGATATAGTTCTTATGTAAATATACAATATTTATAAAGCTGACCAAACTTTTGGAGGTCGGCGGCCGTGTCCACGATGACCCACGGTGCCAGACGGCTTCCTGTCCGGTCAGCAGGTCCGCAATGTGGGACGGAGACGCCTCGGGGGACTATTTTATTGTTCGCAGAATTCTTTGCTTTGTCGGTTGGAAGGAATCTGCCCTCGGGTGGTGGGGGTGGGGGTGGGACCGCGGTGAACCGGCTCACATCTCTTTGTTTGTTTTTCACTAATCGGAGAATTCAACCCGCGACACAAAATGGGACAAAATACCCAGGCTCCCATTCGGCAAAGTGGATTTACTGAACTCTGAGAACTCAAATTGACCCGAGGAACTTTTTTTTTGTTGGTTTTTTTTGCTAAGATACTGAAAAAAAGATCAAATAAAAAAAACAAAACCTAAATGGGTTCTAATGTAGACCCGACGTTGTGTGTGTGTGTGTGTGTGTGTGTGTGTGTGTGTGTGTGTGTGTGTGTGTGTGTGTGTGTGTGGCCACGTTTACACGTTCACCTCTGCCTTTAGAGGTCATACAGGGAGGATACAGTACATCCAGCTGGTTCAGAGCTGCAATGAGCATTCCAAACCTGTAGGGGGCAGTGTAGCACGAAGCGTGAAGCCATGACAGCCAATCAGAATAACCCCCTTCCTTCCTTCAGCCACAGAACAGAAGCCGATTTGATCCAGATCTCTCACTGTGGCCTGAGTTTTCAGGAATCGTCGTTTGTGGTGAGTCGCAGTTGTGTTTATGTGTAATATCACCGTTTTTTGGTGTTTTTTTTTCAAATACCCAGTCCGTGTAAACGTGGCCTGAGAAAGCGTGTGATTGACTGATGCAGGCCAGGTGGAGCTCACCTGAGCCTGCAGCGAGAAGACCTCTGATTGGCTGCACTGGGAGACAGAGGGACTTCACCTGTTTAGTGTGTGTGTGTGTGTGTGTGTGTGATAGATATGTTGTGGTTGATTACCGAGACACAAGCAGTTTTGATTTTTGTCTACCGCTCTATAGAGAGCATGTGAGCAGTTCTTGCAGAATGTGAGAACCCTGTCATGTTTTGTTGTTTTTTTTCCCCCGATGTAGAAAATTCCAGTTTTTTTCTCTCGATATGTAGCTTCGGCGCCTGAATTTGTGTTTGTTGCCTTGACTACTGCCCCTCTTTTAATTATTTCAAAACCTGTGCTTCGTGGCTGTGGGGAAGAGAGACCATGGTGGGGAGTAACACCCTCTAACCTGGCCTTTTCTGTTTTACCCAAGTCATCCAGATACTTTTTTTTTTTTTTTTTAACTCGTAGGGCAGCTGACTCTTGAGTCTACCTCCAACGCTTAGTTATTTGTTTTTCTGAGGTTTAAAGGGCTCATATCAGCCAATCAGGGGGAATAAAAAACCTATATAGCATTATTGGGGGGGGGGTACTTCCTCCTCTTCCTAAGATGGGCGTGTGTGGGCGGAGCCAGTCCAGCTCACACAGACACAGCAGATTCTGAATGCAGCCCCTATGATATGAAATCTAGAAATAGAATATAAACAAAATTATCTCTGAGTGTCGTCAACAAACTTTCAAGTCTTGTTGTCGCCACATGTTACGAGCATCGTCAGGGGTGAAATCTGTTTTGTATGTAAATATTCATGAATCTTTAGGTAATAAATCAGTTTAAGCAAATTAGTAAACAGGTAATGAGAAACGTCCAAAAACTATCTTGAGAAGAAACTTTGTTACTTCCAGTGTGTGTTATCAACTCAAATGGGTTTTTTTGGGGTTTTTTCTGGCATAGCAACAGAAAATATAAATCTGTTTAGGGCACATAAAGACGCATGGATCGCTCTGATTAAATGTCATTACAGGAACGTCTGCCTCTGTAATCAAATGTCATTTCCTGCAATCAAAGAGAAACTCAAGTTCAAAGCCAGATAAAGTTAAGTACCACCTTTCCTGCCGTTATGAAGAGCTCAGACGTGGTGGTGCATTCTCTGCGCGGCCACGAGGGGGCGATACACGTAGATGTTTGACCAAATCACCAAACAAGAGACATCCAGTCTCCTTCAAGTTGAGTCTCCAAACTCAGAGGAACCAGTCATTTAAAACTGATCACCTGACAGGGAATTTGAGCTGATCTGCACAACAAAATACCTCAAACACACAAAGAGAAGAAGATTTTACTCCCGTGTGAAAACTGGGAAACGAAGGCCGCAGGTCAGGACGCTCGTTTCTCACTAAGCCCCCCCCAGGGGGGCGGAAATAAAGGAGTGTTCTAGACGACCACAACGATGACACACAGACAGGACGGCTTTATGTTTCACCCAGATTATATGTATTGTCGATGCTCAGTCACTCAAAACAAAAGGATTATCCAATCCTCCCACCTTCACGTCTTCTTCTTCTTCTTCTTCTTCTTCTTCTTCTTCAAACACTAAAAGTCCATAATCGCAGCACATTCCAGCTCCGCGGGCTCCAGCTGAGTCATCGCCGCTGCTTGTGGGGAAAAGAAAAGTGGGGGATTACCGGGTTTACAGTATGATGGGAAATAGAATCTCCACGTCTCCACGTGAGGAAAAGAAATGGCCCAGAGGTCACGTGCTGGAAATGCACGGCCGAGCAGGATTCTCACTGTAAAAAAAACTAAACAAAACAAAAAAAACGCCTGTTTGAACCCCCCCTCCCCCCCCGACAACCCCCTGAGGGGCCGGACAGTGAATCTTACATAATAGGTGAAGGAATGCTGGAAGTTTGCCCTGCAAGTTCTGGATCGTTTCACTCCTGCACACAAAGCGGGCCCCTCCACCCCCCTCCACCCCCCCATCCCCCACCCCCCTCCACCCCCCCCCCCCCCCCCATCCCCCCCTCCCTCCCGAACAACAGAACAGACCATTTAACTCAGACACAAGAGACCCGTTTGATTGCAGGTTGTTTTATTTTGCAATGTGAGCAACAACAAAAATAAAACCATGAGCGTATACATTAAACCGAATAATAAATTATCAGTACAACAATGAAAAGAAAGTTAAAGTAGTGTTGAAATGTGTTTTTCACAGATTGACTCACGACATCGAAAATGGGTTTCCCTTCGTCTCTCTCTCTTGAGGTAGCGTCATCTCTTTCCATCGCCGCTTAAAAGCAGGCGTCAAATCTGCACAGGAAAAAGATGAATCCACAGTGAGGAAACAAGGGGGGGGGGGGGTTCTGGTCTGTGTGGAGTGTAAACATGCAGTGCAGTGCTGGTGGAAATCTTCCATAGTGGCAGGAGCTTTAAAATGTTCTCCAGCTGTCTCTCCCCCCTCCGGCCCGGCGAGGCTCCAATACCAACAATGCTCCTGTCAAAACAACCTTCATTTTGCATTTTACACACAGTGTGTGGCAACTTCAAAAAAAAAAAAAAAAAAAAGTCACATTTGAGCTTTTTGTAAATATAAAAAAAAATACAAATTCTGACTGAATCTTGCAGAACCCAGCACGTCTATATGATATCTCTATATTGCACTCTGACATTCCTGCCTTTATCGAGAGGGTCCAGATCCCCGTTCGGATGAACCCCAGCACCAGTCTCTCTGCTCTCGGGCCGACGTCCCTTTTAGGCGTACGCCGCCACCGCCACCAGGACCTGCAGCGCCATGGAGACGCAGGGGATCTGCGCGACGGTGTAGGCCAGCGAGCGGGTCGGCGCCCGCAGGGCCAGCAAGTAGGCGGCGGTGTGCAGCATCCGGGCCAGGAAGAAGACCAGGAAGTGGAAGCGGGCCACGGACAGCGAGGGCCCGATCAAGGAGTAGACGGCCCCGATGAAGAGGAAGGGCAGGATGTTCTCCATGTCGTTGATGTGGGCCCTGCGGGAAGCACAGAGGCAGAAATTCCAGATGAAAATGCTGACGCGTCTTCAAAAAGTGCGCAATTTTTCTGGTGACTCAGCGGCGATGACACAAGTATTGACAGTACGGCGCTTCAGAATCGGTGACTCAACAATCGCTGACTCGGAGATTCTAGTGGAAAAATTCTGGAGAATCCGGGCATGTGAAACATTGTGGATTGTGTTTTTAACTTTTTAAAAAAAGAAAAGAAAATAAACTTCAACAGGCAGTGAATCATCTGAACCACTTTCCTGCTTCCTCTCCACCCACCTTTAAAAAAAAACAAAAAACTTCTAACATTGTGCAGAAAATCTGGAAAATCTTAGCCAAACAGTGCTTACAAAAAAAACAAACCATTTGTCTATTAACACCTCCTCCTGCAATGTGCTCCAAGTCAATCACTATGGGAAGCCGCCTCCCTTTTCGTTTGCAAACAGAAAACACATTAAGTTTAATACAACAGGCATTGTTCAGCATTTTGTGGTCGTTAATGATGATTTGAAGACATTTTTTATTCTTTTTTTTCTTGAGCATTTCTGGGATCATGTGCCCGATTTATTTTGTATTTATGGATATGTTTTAATCAATTAATTGCACCTTTTGGAAAAAGTTCTGTTAACTTTCAAAGAGGAAACGGTCATTTTATGAAAAAATTATATTAAAATCTAGTAAAGTGCTTCTTTTTAGGCGTTTCATTACAATATCGTACTTTTCTGATGTCTACTTTATTGCACTTTATGAACATTTCTGTATGTTTTTGTTGTTTCTTTATTTTGTGCCTCTTTTGAATCGACTTTGTTGCCATTCGATGACTTCTTGCGTTATATTTATCCAGTTAAGACACTTTTGTTTTGCATTTTGGGGAAAAATATAGTACTTATACACTCCGGGTTGTTATTAGATTGAAGATGATCTGTGTAAAAGATGCCAACTATAAAAAGTCAAACTTCCCAGTAGTTTGATTAGAAAATATGGAATTGGATTAAATTTGTCTCTGAATTTGTTTTGCGAACATCTCCAGAGGTTTTCCTCTTTAATGCTATGTGATAATGTACAGTGAATAGATAAATCACGTCCAACTTAATGAAACATTTCACTTAACCAATAAAAGCAGAAGAACCAAATACACTAACTGGATGTTTATTAAATTCAACACAGTGGCAGCCTTCAGTTTTATCACTCCTGGGTGTAACTTCTTTCACCGCCCCTGGTTTACATGTTTAGTTTAAACCATAAACATAACCGAAATGCCAGATTGGGGGGAGGGTTTACACACTTTCCTGTGAAAAGTTGTCTCTCGATAAGTTCATGGACAGTTCAGGACCAATAGAAGACAGTGTGAAAAACAAGTACAGAACTTGTTGAATCGCAGAAAAAAAACCCACATCTGCTCTCTCCTCTTCTATCACCGACATGTTAAAACACAGCAGTCAGACGCTTCTGCCAACTTCAGCCAATGGAGGGAAGAAAAAACAACAACACATCAAGTCTTTTGGAGAGTTTCTTCTAAATGAAACGGCATGAGTGGAAACTGGGAGTGATCACTCTGCAGCGAATATAAGCAAGTTGGGTTTTGTTTTTATTGTGCAAAATGCACTAAAGCAGCCAAAAACAGCTGGATACTTTCTGGATTTTTCTTTTTTTATCTTTTTCTTTTTCACAAGCCGTGCGTTGTAAAAGCGTGTTGTGGCAGTTCCAGTGGGTTTCTCACCTCCGGCATCTTTCCACATACGAATCATCTCTGTGATATTGTAAACCTCCATGTCTCAGCGCGTCCTCGGGGTTGGCAAAAGCCTTTTTTGGGTGGGGGGGGGGGACAAAAAAAATGCAAGAGGTGAAATTAATTCTATCAACTCTTATATTGAGCTCAAACGCGCTCCGGTGCGTAATTCTTCCGAAATGGCTCGCTCACCTTTTTACGCAGCCGCACTTGTCCCGTTATAATGGCCACAATGTACATCTTGACGACGAGGAGCACACCGTAGAAAACAAAGCAGGAGAAAACCTCGTTCCTTATCATGACTGCCATTTGCGACCTTCACAGTTTCCGCGGAGGGAATCAAACCGGAGCTCCGACGCCGGTGCGTAAAACAAACCAAAAAAAAGCGCTGCGTAAAAAGCTGCTGCTTTGCTGAGAGTGAGAGTTGGAGCCCGAGGGGCCGCTTTTCTTATGCGTCGGGAGCCTCCACCCACTCCCAGACTTGATGGCAGGCCCGGAGCCAAGCGGAAATGTTTCATTCATGAGCCCACAAATCCCAGACTAAAACGTAAGATCACCTGGCACACCCTCGTTTTGTTATAAAACGAGGGTGTGTGTTATTTCTTTTACCTTTTTTTATGATGCCGATCAGAAAAATCAGATTTTCCCATCACTATTCAAAATGAAATCAGTTTAATGCAGCCAGAAAGTCAAGATCTTTCCAGGATATTGACGTGCAGGGGGGCTGATCCAGGGTGTGAAGAGTTCATGGATTAAAATATGAGACATTATTCGAGGGTGAGGAAACAAATACTCACTGAATGTATCTTAACTCAGGCCCATTTTTCTGTGAAAATCATCACCTTTCATTTTGTTTAGGCCGTTTGTTTACATGACAACGCTCCGTCATTTTTGAGACGCGCCAGCAACGTAACTTTTCTGACTGAGCACGACAGTAGCATTCTGCGCATGTGCAAAAACCCAAACTACAACGAACAGATTCCATCACGTTTGTGCTTTTCGTTCTTTTTAATTTACCAATGCACCCCCCCCCCCCCCAACAAACTGCACAGTTACTACACCATCATCAGGCAGAAACAGATTTTTACACGCAGAAATGTTATTTAAAGGAGCTTGAATTCTTACATTGCATACTAATAGTGCCAAAGATCGTCTTGTACTACACTTCCTCTTCACATTACTTTAAAAACGAGTGAGAGAAACAACAAAGTCTACCAAAAACAGTATAAAACAATTCCCTAATCATGTAAGAATACAGTGATTTTATCATCAAGCACAAAAATGAGAAGAATATATCAAACATGCTCCAAATACAAATACAAAACTGACCAAATTAGTACATTGCTGAAATCTTCTCCTTTTATTTTTGGTATAATACTTGAACTCCAGCTGATAGAAATAGATTTTCAAAGGGTTAATGTTTCATTTCCTTTTTCTTTAAAAAAAAAAATCAGCTGCTTGTGTAACTTCCTTCAGAACCAACCACGTGTTTTGTGTAAAAAAAAAAAAAAAAAAAAATGCACTACTTTTGACAAATCTGACACAGATTCACTTCTTTCTCGCTCCTGGATCATCGTCATTATGGCAAAATACCAGTTTATGAAGTTGGTTGCAAAACAAGACAAAAATTGTTCATGTGGATTCTTGCGGCTCCGTGACTGAGGCGCCTGGTTACTCAACAATCTGTCATCATGAAAGACTTCACAGCATTATGAAAGCTCTTCTGGCGGGAAGTTGAGCACATTCACTGGTTCGGATGGACTTTCTCCAGCATCGTCACACTTTCCTGCTTTTAAAATCTGACATCACGGACAAAATTTACAATCACACATGATGATTTCGTACAATATTTGACCAAAGGACCCGCTGTAAGTGGAGAATGGACTTTAATGTTTTCTGAGATGCCTCAAATATTAACATCTTTGCGTTACCTGCTTGTACTTACGTGATACAACAAGCGAGCAGAAGCAAATCCAGCCAATATGAAAGTAAAGCCTGTGAGGGATTCACTAGTAATCACTGTGAATCCTTCAGTATATTTTCACGGTACGACAAGCCACATTTGTGTTTTATGTATGTAAATATCCACTAAAAGAATCCGAGAAGTGAGACAGAACAACATCCTAAAAAGTAATTTACACTATCAACCCCAGGATCCTGATTACCAGGCTAAAGGATTTGTGTCATTTTAAAATGTTCTACATCCTTTTGTAACTGAAGAATAACGTGTGATACAGCAATCCTTCCTCGTGGGGTACCTCAGGGATCCGTGCTGGGTCCTACTCTGTTTCTGCTGTACATTACAATGCCATTTCTAATTATCTCTACGCTGGTGACAATGAAAAACGGACCAGAATTACCCATTGTTTGAAATATTGCATTCATTATGGATGTTTTTTTTTTTTTTTTAAGAATATAATGTCAATTGTGTTATGCTTTCAGTGTTTTCTTTATTTATACTTTTTCATAATTATTTTGTATTTCAAAAGGAAATATTTCAGTGACCTACATCGACGCATTCTGTCATGCAATTTCTTCATATATTCCGCGATTAATCCGTTTATTATTTATGTCGCTTCAGTTCACTCGAGTATGATATAGGACTGCTGCACTTTGAAGGGAAAAAACAACAACCCCAAAACAAAAAAACAAGAGGCCCGCACGTCACCCGCTCTGGTGTTTATTTACATGTTTGCACTGCAGACGACACTACGCGTGGCAGTCGGCGTCGGGCGCCTGCGTCTGCCAGTCCAGGGTGAGCGAGCTGCCGGAGCTGGTGTCGTCGCAGCAGTCCTCGGCGTCGGAGAAGGAGGACATGTAGTGGAGGCCGGTGACCCGGTGGTAGCCCCCCTGGAGCACGTGCGGGTAGGAGGCCAGCTCCATGGCCCTGCGGCCGGTCCGGCGCACCCTCACGGTCCACATGTCCACCAGCTGCGAGCACATGACGCAGCCCATGACGATCGCGCGCAGCTGGACGCGCTGACTTGGAAGTTCACTCGTTCGCCGGCACGGGTTACGCCGAGGAAGACGACGCAATCAGACACATATTGACAAGTGTGTTTACAGGCAATGGAACGTTGACTATTTGCATGGAAATTCCGAAAATATTAGATTTGTAGTTGACATTTAATAACTGGTACGGTTCTGGCACATATTTCACACGTCACTTCCAGCATCGTGTATAGAATTTGTGTTGCATTTATGAATCACTCTGAAAAAGTGCCACATATATAGAGAATCATGCGACTTTTGAAATATTCATATGTACAGTTTGACACTTTGACAGTGAGTTGGTGTTTCCTTGAATTATGTATATGAGTTAATCTCTTCTATAAAAGGTAGTGGAGGAAGAAGGGGGGGGGGTAAAAGGGGTGGTGCATAAAACAAAAGTACTTCCAAAGAAAAAGTGGTGCTACTCATCCAATCAAAGGAAAAAACACAACAGTCTCAGATCAGCCCTTCCCTCAGGGCTGCACGGGGGCACGGGTGAGGCAGAAAAGTGGGAGTCATAACCGATGTCTCTCCTCTTCAAGGTGCTCTCAGTCTCTCCCAGCTGCCAGACACGGCATGTAAATATTTACAGACGTGGTTTTACGAGAAAACCACTGAGAGAGAGAGAGAGTCTGTCTGATGTGATGACTCCCTCCTCTGGCGTCCCTCCTTCATGAAGAGCTTTGATCCAGTGCGGTACCAGTTATCTTCTCCTCTGCTTGGTGGTTTTCATAGCGCTCGCTGAAAATCCGGTAAATAACTGAAAAAAGAAATGATAAGTTCATAAGAATCAGATCAATACACTACAAATCCCATTTTGACTTGTTAAGGTCAATTGAAGTCAAAACGTTGTTGTCTTGAACATCACATGTCATGAAAAGAGTGAAAAAAATGCAAGTAAGACATGAAAACCATAAACTAGCAATGACATAAGGCTAGTGTAAAATCTCATAGCTTTAATTAAAGGACAACTAAATTAAGTTCAATTCGAAATCTAAATGTTTTTCTAAAACAGTGCTTCTATTTCTAACATAACGCCTCCTCACAATTGTTAGATAAGTGTCATTTGTAGCTCTCAGTTACAGGTTAAAGCTTTTATTATCACAAAAATCAAAGTTAAAACCTTTCATTATGCGAATGCTTATATGCAGGAGCAGAATCAGGGGATTTTAATGGTACATGGCAATGTGACAATGGATTGTTTCTGCATTTTCATTTTGTGTTTACATAGCAGTATTTTGAAAACGATGTCCATGTCGTTAGCATACCAGGCCACGCGGTGGCGCTGTTGGGTGTTTATGTGATGAAAACACACACAGAACAAGAAGCTATAAACATTGACAATGGCGAATACACGGAGTCCGTGTAGGAATACGACGAAGTCGGGTTTCTATTACTCCTGACTAAATTATTAAAGTACCAGGGGAATATGGCCTTTCTGGGAGTCACGTCACTCCTGAGTCCGCCATTGTTGTTATTGTCCATCTCCTCGAGCATGCGCAACGGGAGCTATTCGCCACGGCCCTGGCGCGCATGCGCGGTGGCTGCTTTCCTCCCGTTGCTGCAAACATTTAACAATGGCGACGACACGGACGTTGGTGTGGACCGACGACGAAGTTGAGCTGCTTCTACGGGTGACTCTCGACTACAAGACCATCAAGTCCGAGGAGAACATCGACTGGGAGTCCTGCCAGGCGAAGTACTCCGACATTTACAACGAATACCTGGAGCAGTATCCGGCGCACAGCGCGATAAACGGGAAGGACTTTCCTCACGAGAGCGTTATAACAAAGGCCCAGGTGGTCTCCAAGCTCAAAGGCATCCGGGGGAAATACAGACAGGCGGTGGGCAGCGGGCGTCGCAACGGCCACGGTCGCGTCATCCTGATTTTCTACGAGCTCTGCCAGCAGATATGGGGCAGGGCGCCGCCGGGCACCAGCGCCCTGGGTGTCGGCCTCGAGACCGCCGATCTCCAGGTCGGCGTCAGCGAGAGCACGGCGACGACTTCCCGGAGCTCCACGCCGCTGTCGGAGCTGGATAACGGCAGTACCGACGTCCCCACCTGGGAGCGGAGGGAGACACTGCAGGTACGCGTCCGTTACCGCTTTTATTATATTTTTTATTTATTTATTTATTTAGTGTCGCTGCAAACTGCGGCTCTGGAGCTCCTCTGCGGCGGCGCCATGAAGCTCCTCGCATTGTTTTTTGTGTAAACAAACGTTCTCTTTGCATTTTTATTTTTCTGTTTGCATTCCAAACTGATGTTCGAATAATGGTCTGATCTCCACGATAAATAAGGCATAACAGACAGAATGAATAGATTGGTTGTATTTACAAACAAAAAAAATGAAATCGCTAAAACTACAGGGGGGGGAAAGAAGTAAAACGGTCAAATTAAAATGATTAAACTTTAGTTTTGTTCAGGAAAAATGTTTTTTTATAAAGGGTGTAAAGGGGTGTGTGGAAATGCTAGAATAGCCATAAAACCGTTCTCACCATTGGGGAAACTCTGTAGCTATAAATAACTAAAGCAGTTAAACTTGCCCAGATACATAAAATGGTTAAAGTGGAAAAAATCCTGACCAAAGAAAAGAGAAATCTCTCAAAATGGCTTCTAAAGCTACAAAAAATAAATAATAAAAATAAAAAAAGATAGTAAAATTGAATTGCAGCTATGGCACTTCATAAATACAACTGTTATTTTCTTCATTTCAGATCTCAATTTCCATTTCCAAAAGGCTCTTTAGGTCATAACTGTTGCAGACGGCTGGTTTGGTGTGTGTGTGTGTGTGTGTACTATTCTTACTTTG
Source organism: Blennius ocellaris (assembly GCF_963422515.1). Classification (NCBI taxonomy): domain Eukaryota; kingdom Metazoa; phylum Chordata; class Actinopteri; order Blenniiformes; family Blenniidae; genus Blennius; species Blennius ocellaris. Next base: position 3,180,295 of record NC_137664.1, on the reverse strand, counting down.
CGTCGGGTACAGTTCGGGTTTAATGGTTTTCCATGTTTCTGTGTTGGAAAGACAAAGCTGTCCGGCCACAGGAAGGACCGCTTCAAAAGGAGAGCCCCCTCGGACACGGCGACGATGGAAGACCTCCGGCTAAAGAGGCGCATGGTGGACATTCTGGAGGAGTCCGAAAGGCGCAACAACGCCAGGCTGGACCAGATCGCACAGAATATTTCCGCTATAACAGAGACGATCAAGGAGGGCTTCTCCCTCCTCGGCACCATGATGCAGCAGCAGCGGCCGCAGAACGAAGGGGAAGCGACGGAAACTTTTAAAGTAGAGCCTGTTTTTTAAAGCGTGCGATCAGAATTGTAAATACAGTATGGGGGTGGGGGAGGGAGGGGGGAGGAAAAAAGTTCATTTGTGCACTCATAAGGTCTATGTCAATAAATGTACGTATTTTTTATGTCGATTTGCTTCGAGTTGTGTTTGAAAAAAACGTGTTTATTCTAGCCAACTTTAACCGGATCTGTAGCACCGATTTAGTTTTTCGAGCAGCGCTTTTTTTCTGTCTGCTCCTTCGCTTCAATGAGAAACTAATGGCTGGATCGGGGTTAGATGGCGGCAGAACCAAACCAAAAACGCAGAGGCGGGAGGCAACAAAAGGCTGGGAGAGTAGTATTAAGAGCTGGAGGTGCGTTTTTTTTTTTTTTTTTATAACGAGTACAGGTCTGTACAATAAGTGTCTTTTAGAAGTAAAAATGCACAAACTTAAAAAAAAAAATCTTGACAATTGTGGAGAAAACGGGATCGTTCGAGGTCAAATTAAAGGATTTGATGATCCTCGTCCAAGTTGAGGCGGTGCGTCGGCGTGAGATCCGGGTGTTTGGGCCCCCCCGGGGGGGGGGGGGGGGAGCACTGCGTTCAAGTCTAAATACACGTCTGTCCTGGAAACTGCTGCAGACCCACAGGAAATGGCCGTCTGTGAACGCCGTCCGCCGTACCACTCCACAAACCGAAAACAAGTCATGCAAAGATCAAGCCACGTGCGGCTTCTGTCTGCGTGCGGCAGTCCCCTCTGGACCGAAGCTCCTTTAACGTGGACTTGAGGCTAAAGAGAAAAGCTGTTTTGTTCTGTTTTTGGGAGCCGTGGACGCCGTGTCCTGCAGACTAAAGAGCTTGATCGGCCAGCCAGTTTGTCCTCGCACAGTTACAAGAACTCCCTGTTGCTGTAGGGTGGCGTTGCAGGGAATCTAAAACACTTTTAATATGACGGATGTCTTTTTCAATCTCGTTTGTGCTTATTTTCGCCAAATAATGCAACAATGCACAGTGGTTATCATTACCTGAGAGATTTGGGGAGGGGGTAAATCTAGGAGTTTCCCCAGACATTATATATTTCTTCACTAAAATATGTATTTTCACAGCTGAAGCAAGTCAATTGAGAATAGTCAAAATGATATAACACTCATAAGAGTAACAGAAACTTGCAAAAAAGAGTTATATTTATATTTCGCGTGATCAAGTAAAAAAATGAAGGGTTGGGCGGTTCTGGTGGGTGTTATGTGGTTTAAGCTTTGTAAAGAGGCTCATCCTCCCACATATATATGTAAAGAAACTCCAACAGCAGTATATCACAATGGCAGCAGCTGGAATCTCACAGGAGATATGAAATGGTCACTTTCCAGGTGTTTATCCACTGATCTTAAAAAGGTTTTTGCATTTGGTTAAAAAAAAAAATACATCTTGCCTTACTTCTGGTGTGAATAAAATGTGAATTTATAACATTCACAAACCATTGCGTCCAGTTTCTCTTTTGCATCTTTCACACAGTCCCAACCTTTTTGGAACTAATATGTTTAATATTTTGTTTTTGGGTTTTTTCCGTTCCCGAGCTGCTCATGAAGATGTGTTAAAAGATTAATGGCAGAGCGGGAGAGTTTGCTGGATCGTACATCACAGAGCAGTCAAACAAGCCCGCTGGTGCAGGACAAAGTTAAAATGTGTGTGTTTACGGGCTGGCAGACACAGTGAGAGATCTGAGTCCGAGTCTGGTTTGTGTTTGTGACTAATATTCCTGTAAAAGGGAGGGAAACCACTGAGGTGTGCATAATATAAGACCATTAAAAATACATGGAGAAACCATCCAGAATCCAGGTTGTTTCTGAATGCAACCAAAAAAAAAGATCACTTCAACAATCTCTGAAAATCTGCAGTTATGATTCTAAGCTTTTCGCCAGAACCTGTGCTCAGTCTATTTTATTTTCCTCCATAATCAGGTTGTTTTTTGGGTTTTTTTTTCTCCCACTTCATCAGTGCAGATTTCTGCCAAATCTGCAGCCAATACCTTCATCTCTCCACCTGCTTTCTTTTTTGGGGCCTTCCTCATTTGAATCCTCTCTTCCATGTGGAGTTTGCAATGTTTTTCCAGTGCGTATGTGGGTCTTTTTTAACTTTCAAATCTAATTTTTCAAAACACACGCTGGCAGACACACCTCACGACTAAAAAAATAGAAAGCTTCTAATGCCCCATTTACATGATGTTTCACGTGACAACACCAAATCCATTTAAAAAAAAAAGAAAAGAAGTGTGTTTAAACTGCAGCAGTGAACAAACTGACCACAGTGTAGTTGGTCTGCCGGGCCACTTGAGGGCGCTGTTGCTTGATTTTGTAATGAAACTACACAAGCCGTGGCGTGCAGAGAACAATACGCTATAAACGTGAAGAAAATGGAGATAAGCCGACATCCGTGTGGACTGATGACGCATCGGATGCAATCAGGGGTGAGTCTCAACTATTAAACTCCTGACACGGACGATAAAAACGAGAATACAGACTCCCGAGTTATCTCACTACGGTTCCGCCATGTTTGTTTACAAGTGGATATGCGCATGCGCAGCAAGAGCGCTCCATATCCTCCGGCAGTCTTTCCAGCTTTGAGACATGAGCTCTGACATGTGGAAGAAAAACAAAACAAGGAATTTTGACAACCTTCAAATGGGTCCTGAACCACTAAACCATTTTAACGTCCTCATTGAAACAGACAGAAAACCACAAAAAGGAATCCTTGTAACTTATATTTTCCCTCCAGCTAGTGAGTCTTCACACGAGTTTTGGTATATATTCTTCACAATTTGTAGATTTCTACAGTTATTTCATGCAGATTCCCCCCCCCCCCCCCCCCCCCCCCCAAATGTGGTGCTTGATCTTCCCCACCGACAGCTGCCTGGTGCACATTTCATTTTAGCTGGTTACATTAATCTCTTCCACGTCACGCAATTCTGCTCTATACTACCAACCATTTCTGTTCTTTCCCTCTTATCGTCTCTGATTTTCCAAAACATTACAGTGAGGCCAAACATTGATGGACCCACCCACTGCATTCACTACAATACAAATAGCAGGATTTTTTTTTTTCCAACAACTTAAGTTTTTCCACAGTAGTTTTTCCTAATATTTGTCAGTTCGTCAACTCAGATTTGCTCCGAGTCTGCAGTCTGACCTTCATCGTCCACGTCTGCCCGTCGTGAGTGGAAAAACGACTTTTTAAAACGACGAGGACGGAGAGAGGATGAGTGGTCTGCTGCTGGCTGCCACACCCCTCCTGTCCTCGTGCGTGGAGACACGACAGGACTAACCCTCTCACGCAGAGTCATCATGACTGGATCCTTATTTTCTGATTTAATGACACAGTTGCCCCCACCCCCCCCCTCCCCACCCCGGCAGCCGCTTCCTGCAGGACCGTGAATTATTCATGTTGTGGCGTCTCGGCGTGGACGCAACCTAATCATGTCAGCGATCTATAACAGTTTTGAAATGTGTCGAGGCAGAAATGTGGAGTGATGCTGTGATGTGGACCGACCGCCGCAGCTGCATGTGTGTTTGTGTGTGAGGGCTGGAGAAAGAGAGAGAGAGAGAGAGAGGAACACAATACACACAAGCTTTTCCAGTAATAAAACAGTGCTGGCGTCTGCGGTTCCTACCTGGATGTGTCGTCTGTGTGGATGCCGAGCGTCGTGTCGTCTCGGCAGCCTCGGCTCCGCTTGTGCCTGGATTGAGCTCGGCGTGCGTTGTGCAGGACTCGGGATGACATCACAGCAACCTCACTTAGAGAGTTGCTCCTCTTTGCCTACACATCTTCAGCCAAAAGGATCAAATGTTGCGCTTCTTCCGTCGTCAAATCCTTCGAGATCAAACCTCTTGTCAAAGGCTATTTTAAGTCATCCTTGTTTCCCCGACTTCTTGACGAGTTTCTTTCAGGCGTCGCCGTGTTTCACGAGGCTCTGCTCTGATTTTAGCCCCCGATTGTTGTCGGCTGTGTCCTCTTGTCTCCGCACGCCCAGCGTGTACGAGATTTATCGTTTACAAAAACTGCAGCTTATGTAGCATTTAAGAAATTTACAAAGCTATGTTTAAGAACCGCTGACATTTTATGAATGAAACAGTTTGAGCCATTTCAGCTTTGATTTTTTTGTTGTTTGTTGTTTTTGTTGTAAAAAAAAATTAGCCACGTTTGCTATTTCAGCTCGGTTAACTTTTGCTGTTTAAGCAGTAATTTTAGCAGTAGCAGGCCTTTTATATTCAGTTTTAGCGATCTTACTTCCTTTAGAACTGCCTGTCGTTATTTAACCATTTTAAGAGCTGTTTACTTGACATTGTTTGAAGAGAAAACGCATGTTTGGTTTTTTTTTTGCATTTTGGTTTCAGAAAGGTTTTGTGTCGACACTGCCATTTTTTTTTTTTTTTTAAATGATAGTCGTTTACACAGCAATGGCATACACAATGTGGCCACATGGTGGCGCAGTGGTTAGCTCTCTGCCCTCACAGTGAGATTGTTGTGGTTAATTTATTTATCTCAGGCCAAAAAAAAAAAAAAATGTCATAATTTAACATTAAATATGAACAGAAACAGGAATGACAGAAAGCATCAGAAAGAAAAGAAAAGAAAACAAAACAAAAAAAAAACAATAATAATAGTTATAGTAGGCTATCTATATAAAATCAAGACCCACCCTCTCGTCACGCTCTACCTCTCTTCAAATCTGGCTTATTTGGCGAAAACATAAACAAAAACATCCCCTCCTACCGATGTGGTGATTATTTAAGTATAAAGTATTCTTCTTCCCGACTTTAAATCTACCAAGACCCAGGGGGATATGGACTGAGTGGTCTGGACGTGTGCAGAAGGATTATTTATTTCCGTGTGCAGTTGAAACTTTGCAGAGAAGTTGTATTTTTCCATGTTTCCATGGTGTGACAGCCACAGGCCTCGGTCAGTGTTGTTTACTTGATTGCCTGCCCCCGCCCACCTCGTTTGGGAATTGCCGTCACCTGCTCGGAGCCTTTTAAAAGATTGGGGTGAATCCAAGATGGCCGACTCGCTTCCTCTCCCTCCTGGAAGGCTGCGGTGTCTGTACCTCCCTCTGTGTTTCAGCGGCCATCTCATGAGGAGAGGCTGCTGATTTTTGTTTGTTTGTTTGTTTTCAGTGCTGTCTGTTGTCTGTTGTTGGTGGAGTCAAGTTGTCTCCCCAGTACGGACTGTTTGTTAGCTGCACGAAATACCCACCACCTGTACGCACATGAGGACGAGGGTTGAGTCAGTTTTGGGTTGGGAAGTTAGGAGGCGACTGTATTTTGTGGAAAAACCCACTAAATTTCATTCATGTTTTGACAGATTTTGTAGGATTCTTTTTTTGAGACATGCTAAATATAGGCCTGGATTTGGATATCCCAGAAATACTCAAAAGTAGTGGAAGAAAATAACCTGGGTGTGTCAACATACGAGTCTTACTTGTCTTTAAATTACACTCATCAACTTTAAAGGAAAGTTCAAGAGGCTATAAGGAAGCGGGTTGGCAAAATTGCATAGCATTGAATAGAAATTAAGTCAATTATTCCAATTATATTGGTCGTTTTCATAAATTTCAGGCTGAATCTGAGCCACAAAATGCCTCATCACAGTTCATATTAAGGTAAAAGCTATTACCTTTACAGTAAAGGACCCAAGTAATTACTGGAAGATTCCTTTTGGAACTTTCCTGTTGTCATTTCTAATTATAGCAAACTGGGGGGAGTTAAAAAAAAAAAAAAAATACAAGTTGAAATCCAAGATCAGGCAATTTTATTAATTGAACCAGTCGTGAGTAATTACATCAGATATACAGACATTTAAGACTGAGGTCAACCACTTTACAGTCCCGTGTTGTCGAAGTATTACCGTGTACCGTCAAACACAGGGAAAACATGAGTCAATCACATCAGGCCTGCGTGTGTGTGTGTGTGTGTGTGTGTGTGTGTGTTTGATGAAATCTCTGATTAACTGTCCAAATGGAAATCTCACACGCATAGCTACGTGTCGTAACACAAGCAAACAAGGTGGCGGTTGGAGATAATTACCCCCCGACATCTCTTCACACTGCACTGTAATAAGCCGCGCTGCCCCCAGACGATCACACACACACACACACACACACACACACACACACACACACACACACACACACACACACACACACACACACACACACACACACACACACACACACACACACACACACACACACACACACACACACACACACACACACACACACATTTATTGCACTTAAGCCCCTGAAGAGGTTTCAAAACAAAACACGTGTCATATCATCAATTTAAAAAAACAGAAGAAAAAAACAAGATTATTAGCGATTTAAGCCGGGAAACGTGGGCGTGACGGACGAATTGGACGACAAAACCAACAAGCTTTGATGTGAGAACCGACGGCCGGCTCATTAAATATGATTCGTCAGGGTTTATTATCCAAAGCACCGTGTGGCAAGAAGGTCGAAGACATTAATGATATCTTGAGTCAAAACTGACACGACAAGGATTTTGGGGGGTCATTGATTTCACTTTTAAATATAGACAATGGAACACAAATCAGGATATTTTGTCAAGAACCTGCATTTCTGAGGGAAAGATGCCGCCTCCAGTCGAGGATTTTAGTCTCAGAACCTTCAAAAATACGAGTAATCTTCATTGTTAGCATGTGTAAACTTCTAACAGTACTTTTTTAAAAATTATTATTAACTTCCCATCACATTGAGTTTCAATTGGACTAAAATCACTTTTGTTTGTTTACAATAATCCACATCAGACGTTCTGAGCTTATGTCTTTAATTCCATTTAGTTTTTGAAGAAGGTAAATTAACACTAAAAACTTTGGATTCAACGAAATGTGCTGAAATTTAAAATGTCCCTCGTGAATACGGAAAACTGTTTAGTGCGTTCTCGGCTAAAGGCACATTATATATTCTAATATGGCAGACTAATATACTGAGTCAATTTGAAGTTTGTGTGATAGACTGATAAACTAATAATTCAGCATTTCAGATTGTCCCAAGCCGTAGCTGTACGAGAGTTACAACAAATAATTCTTGTTCCGGATGCAAACCCCCCCCCCATTTATTTTTAAGTCCTTTTGATGAGTATTGAATTAGCATTTATTTGTGTGTTTAAATAACTCCTGGCATGTGCATGTCGCACTGGCTTGGGAGAAACTACAACTTTCCAAGTGCTTTATCCAATAATCAGGCCAAAAATTCCAATAATACTAAGATCAGAGTCAAGTTGTAATAATTAAAAATAATTTAAGCTGACAGTTGCTGTACTTAATGGAGGAAGAACTCTGAATGGGGGGTAAAAAAACTTGGAAATCTTACATATCTTGTGCAGTAAAGATCTGCAAATCTAATTTTACATTATTTTATCATTTATTTAATCATTTCTTTTTTTTTACATTGTGAGTTTTTTCACTATTTAGCTTCATTGGTACTTGTAGAGTCGTAGTAGTAGTAGTACCTGCAGGATCACAAAGATTCCGTGGATCAATTGGACTTTGTATCTTAGTAAACAAAACAGAAAAAAAAAGACCTTCAGTTTTAAATACGTTGAGCCTGTGTGCGTTTCGAAAAAAAAGGCAAATGTGTGATTTAATCGACGCCTCCATGTGGAGATGGTTGAGATTGGCATCGCTTCTTGGGCCCGTTAAATAAATTCCACATTTTGGGAGACGAAAAAAAAACAAAAAAAACACAAAGTTTGACGAGGAGATGGTTCGATTCAGCAGTCTGGTGACGTAAACAAGCCGTGGAGTCTTCCACATGTATTAAACAGAGGTGAACTGTACACAAGCGTTACAAAAATTATCTACACGTGAGGAAATCTACAGATGTGCACATATTTTTCACAGGCGGAAAGCTTGGAGAGCGACGTGTGGATTTTTTTTTGGGGGGCGGGGGGGGGGGGGGGGGGGGGGTTGGAAACAAAACATGCTCACAAAAGAAAAATAGATTTAAAAAATAAATATTTTCTATATCATTCACACCATATCGAGAGACGTTTGGATTTCCGTTTGACATAATAGTAGGAGCACAACAGGTTTCGGGACGGGAGGGGAAATGCGACTCGTTCAATACTGCCCTCTGTTGGTTCATCCGGTACTGCGGCTCATGTGACATTTTAACGTGTCTCTTGTGAAAACTCGTAAATCACCAGGACAGTAATGACATGACGCTTTACTTGTTCCACTCGTACACTGGAGCGCATGAAAATGTCACTTTTCTTCAAGTCCATAGAGATATGTGTCCTTATACCTATTTGATAAAGCAAATGAGAGTCAATATTTCAATCCAAGCCTTTTTTTTTTTCTTCCGAGGACCGAGCATGTCATCTGCTCAGTGAGACGTCTCTCTGCAGCTGCATGCAGTCCGACCCTGAAGAGAGGGTCCTGTAGGAACCAGCACATGCACGTGCAGCAGTTTTCAACTAAACACATCGGAGCTCGTCTCCGGCCCAGACAGACGTCGCGTCTTCCATTCCTGAGGACTCGCTGCTGCGCGGCGCGTTTTAAGGTTCGCAGGTGCGAAGAGTTTGGATTTGTTTCGAGATCTCTCACTTTGCGTGCCATCTTGTTGGGAGACGGAAAAGCTCGTTCCGGTCTCCCGATGTAGACGGCATCCGTGCTCTCTTTTTGTTTTTTTTAACACTGAGCATCAGAGCGATCCAATAAATAGACTGTATGTTGTTTGAGTTGCTCCTCTTGGAACACGGCTCAAAATAAAGCGTTGCTACGTTATACAAAGTGCTCCCGTCGGGGCGTCTTTCACAACCAAGGTGCAAATTCCTCAGCCTCCCCCGTGAGGGCAGGAGCGTGGACAGAGGGGATCGGACCACCTGAGGGGGGGGGGGGGAGAAACACATAAATCTGAATCCCATGCCGGATTCAATTCACAGCTGTTCGACTCCCCTTCTGTTGCTCTTGGCTTTCCGTGCAGAGATCCTGCGATCTGGGAACAACGGTTGGAAAAGTCGTCACGTTCCAAGACCACGTTTTCCCACAAGTTGCTCCACGTCTGCCCGACTTGCATTCAAACTCACAACCGGAGTCACGTTAATAATTTTTTTTTTTTTTAAGAGATGCTGGGGTTTTTTGTTTATTTTTCTCACCCCCCCCCCCCTCTTAAAAGTGAAATATTCCGACCTCTTATAGTTTCAAAGTGCTCTTGTCTCGGCCTCGATCTTCCTCTCTCCGTGAAGGCTGTCGGGGTCCGCGGGGGCCACGGTCTGTCTCACTGCAATTTCAGGGCCTCCGCCATAAATCCCCAACAAGTACTGCCACGTCTCCTCCGATATCTGACCATAGTCTGCACCTGAGGCGACAAACATTAAAAAAAAAGAACGTTTACTGACCCTGTCTTTAGTCTTAAATTCCTCCTTTAACAAGCGCCGAGGCTCACCTTGCTTCAGCTGGACGTGTCCTCCCTTCATAACTCCTATTTTACTGTTGTCGATGGGGCCGGGCGGCTCTGGAGGGGGGGGGGGACAAATAAAACAAATTGTGAGACAAGAAAGAGATACGGACCTTGAATGCACCGCTGTACCTGCGGAGTATTACCGTTGTCTTTGCCCTTGACGAAGCCCTCCCACTCTCTGAACCACTGCATGCTGATGCACAGGATCACCGTCGGCGCCTCTTCAGCCTGAAACTCTTTGTTTAGCTGCGGACGGAGAAAAAAAAAAAAAAACACACAACTCAACACAAATCACCATGTGGTCACGTTCGACGTGAACATTTCAGACGTTGATACCTTAATAAAGGTGTCTATTTCCATTTTCCGGCGCTTGGCCAGCGCTTCAATCTCCACCTGGCAGATGGCGCACATGTACAGGTGGTTGACGGCCGGGCCGCCCCCAAAACTGAAAGACGGGAGGGGAAAAAAAAAAAAAAAAACGGCAAGATTTGTATTGACAACAGTGATAAACATACATTTTGAAGGCCTTATTTAGTGATCGGGCTTACATTTCTTTTGGTAAAATGTGTTATATTATGTGTACTGAGGAGATCATCAGAGAGTTAAGAGTTTGAGTATCAAAAAAAAACAAAAAAAAGACTTTGTCTCGAGTCCTAACGGGTCAATGAGTCTGTTGAACGTCTCGGAAACGTTGGTAAAACAAACGACCCCAGACGTCTTGTATTCGAGGATTTACCTGTTGTAAAGGTACTCCCACACGTTCTGCGGAACAATCACAACCAGGTCGTCTATGTAGTGGTACTTGTTGGGAGGGATCCCTGCGCACACACACACACACAAAAACGAACGTTGAGGTTAATGAAGAAATCCCTTTCGAGTCGGGACTGGAGAGCATTAAGGATCTCTGACGACGGCGCCAGATTGTTTTTCTCTTCCCATACAAAGTACACAGCCGCGCTCCCGGGGGCCGGCTGCAGCAGCAACTCACATAAACAATACCGTCCTTTTGTCCCAACACAGAGCCATGTAAAGTAGCCAGCCGCCATAATCTAAATAAAAGATATTGTTTAGAATGAGGTTGTGGGAACAAAGCTTTTGTGTTTTTTGGTTGGGTTTTTTTATGTTTTGGGGAGTTAAGAAGCTGAAAACTAGAAGATGTGCTGCGTTTTATTATACCTGCTGAATAATGAAGCCAAAACAATCCTTTGTTGAGTAAATATTGTACAGTAAGACGGGTTCTCGTAATGTGTAACTAGGAACATTGGCCATAATGTTTCAGTTACATGAGATAAACATCGGTTTTAACAGACTTGAGAAGTAACTCGTTCACGTACTTTCAGTTCTTTAACCCTTGAAGACCCGCAACAACACGACAGTCCCTGTTTTAAATCCGGGTCACTACGGCTTCTGTTGATTTATCCATTTATTCATTCACATTTTCTTTTTAAAGGATCCAGACTTTCCGTGTTGTGAGTGGTTGTGTCTGGAATTGTTCAGCCTCACTGTCATGATTTCAGCAAACACAAATCAAGGAGAGGAGGTCTGCAGAATTTCTTCAGAGGCAAATTAAAGAGAGGAGAAAAAAAAATGTAGGAAACCATGTGCGGCAGATCCAATCATTCTGTGTCGAATAAAACAAAACACAGAAGATGTGTATGTTTTCTCGCGGGATTTCGCATGTGCACTTGCGAGTAACCAGAACTCTCCCCAATCTACTGTAACGTCAACATGAACGAGGTCAGCGGAGGTAGAGCAGAGAGCAAACGCCACACACCTCCGTGCTGACAAAGGAAGGTGTGATTGCTGATGGGACCCGGTTCGGCGAAGGTGTTGAACTTGTTCAGCCATTCCCTGGAGATGTAGAACTGCAGCAGGCTGGGCTCCTTCATGTTGGCCAGAGCCACCACCTTCTGCCTCTCCCTCACCGACTCCTCGCTGCTTTTCCTGCAAAACGCAGTCGGCAAACAACATTTTTTGTGTGTGTGTGTGTGTGTGTGTGTGAGTCGAATGAATGAGTGGAAAGTGGAGTGCTCCACGTGCTCACCGATAAAACAAGACGTAAGCCTCTGCATTCTGCACCACGGTCTCGTGGACCTCGGTAACGTACTGGTCGTCAAACTCGTACCACTGGCCGTTGATGACGTTCTGACAGTAAGCTATGTAGTGTCCACCTGCGTGGGGGGGGGGACGATTTATTGGCGCAGCAAATAGTACACATAGGAATCTTGTTTTTTTCCCCTAAGGAAATGGAGATATTCATACTTCCTGCCGTGCCGTGGTGGCAGATGACTGACAGCAGGTCGTAAGTTGTAACTTGGGACGGACTCTCTTTAGCCAGGAACGGTCGCATGTCGAGGCCCTCCAGCGGGAAAGACACGTGGCTGCTGACCTTGAACGAATACATGACCTCGTGCCGGAAACGCTTCAGGTGGATGCACAGGATCTGCAGGACGGTATTGCAAACACTGAGGGGACTCTTTTGACGTACAACTTCAGCTAACTTGGGTCTCTGGGGGCAAAATGAACAAACAAAACCGAACGAGCACCTCTGGAAGTTTCAGGACTTTGCAGTATTTCACACCATTTCTCAACCTGGAGAAAAAAAAACCAACAAATGAATACATTTTTAGAACGATGTGCTCCATTTTTTTTTTTGATTCAGGCAACTGAGAGTTACTCACTTTTTACATCTTTCACAGCTGTACATGTTGTCCCCTGTTGGAAATAAGAAATGACAAATCTATACATTTGTTCCAATCCGTAATTGAACACACACGCGCACACACACTCTTACTGTTTACCTTTGAGTTCATCAGCGGCAAAAAACGCTGCAAGGCAGTCCTCCAGTGTCACCATGGGCCCCCAAAACCAACTGGGAATACACGAGACGACGAACCTGTTCAAACATTAAACATTACAGACACCCACAGGTCCCGCCGAGTCCGAAGCCTGACGTCACACAAAAAACTGCACTCGTGTGTGTATTAACAACTTGTAATGAGATCAAGAAGTAACGACGCCTGAAGGGATTTCTCTTTCTTTTTTTTCTTTTTTTTGATGGGAACATCTTTAAGTCCAAGTACACCAAATCTCATAATATACTGAAAGCATGTCATTTCAGTTCCTGTACTGATGTTGCTTATACTCCATCCTAAAAGGAAATATATGGCTTTTTTTTCTTTTTCTTTTTTGTATGCCCCACAGATTTGGTACAAAATGGTTTGTTTTGGGCACACTTTGTAAAAATCACACTGAATCCAACGGTGGCATTTTAAAACAGGAAAATAAAGCGAGGTTATTCGGCACAACTGAGGAGGAGGATACATGTTGACACGAAAGTAAAAACTGAAGTAAATTTATGACGCTCTTGCCTGGAAACCTCCCAAATTGCTCCTTCAATATCAATTTGCTGGGTTGTCGAGACAAAAGCATTGACGAGATCACGGTTTATACAAAGGCTCCTCCGTTTGACATGGAAGACTGAAACAATACTTTTGCATCATTGGTCTGACAATATGTACAAGGTGAAAAGTCAAGTTCGGGTGTGCGTATAAATGTCCAAGATGAAAACCGGAGCCGTATTTTACTGACCGGCGGATGGAGTCCATGATGAAAGAGATCCAGCCCTGCGAGCCGTAGCTGTCGGGACACACGCCGGTCTTCACCGGCAGGTTCTGATGGATGGACGAGTGGAGCTTCGCCAAGTCCTCTTTGCCGGGAATTGGGAGGGACAAGTCTTGGAAGGTTTCCACGGTGGTCGAGACCTGTTACACATTCGGAGGGCTGGGTTAACCGAAGCTGCCTCAAGAAGTGAGGACGTGTGGAACAGTAGAAATGTATAAAACCATAGAACTCTTGGCAGTTCACCCTTGCATTAAGATAAGATAAGATAAGATAAGATAAGATAAGATAAGCCATTATTGATCTCACAATGGAGAATGTACTTGTTACATTCAGCTCTTAAAGACACTCATGAGTAGGAAAGACAAGAAACGTGCAAACAGTTAGATAAGAATAGAGGTATCTTATATACAATGACTATCAAGAACTCTAAGGGCCAAAAATATTTACAGTAAAAAGTAATAATAAGTAAATAAAATAAAATAGGACTAAAAAATAAAAAAATAAGATAAAAATCACAAACTACAATAAAGTATAATAGGTTCTAAGGGGAGCAAAATATATGGTAAGATGAAATACAAGGAAATTAAACTATGATGGGGGCGCGGCAAAGTGTAGAATAAAGTACAATAAACATACTATAGTAAAAAAAATCATAATACCAGTGTTGGCAGTGCAGGTTCAGTCCTAGTACAAGTGGTCAATTAAGTGACGTGGATAAAGTGGCATTAACCATTTTGATCAGCGTTGTGACATTAAACTGAGGTTTTCCACCTAATTGACCTCAGTTGTTGCTGAATGCCAACATGATCCTGAGTTAGAACTTATTGAGCCTCAACTCCCCGAAGTGGGTACCTCAGAGGACTCTCATCAAATCACCTGCGTCGTGAGCCATGGGTCACTAGCGTCCCCTGGTGTTTAGACACATGAAGCACAGCTCACCCTGTCGCAGGTCAAACACTGGACCAGGCTGAGGATGGAGCCGTCGAAGATGTCCGAGATCACGCTGCGATAGTGCGACTGCTTCTTCTTCCTGGCGCCGAGCAGCGGCTGAGCTGGAAGGCACACGACACGGGGAGGGTTAAATGGCGGGCCGACGTGGCGGAGGCGTCTCGCACTCCAAAGCCCCGGCGCTTTTCACTGCAGCGAGAATGGGAAGAGCGTCCCTGTCGAGACATTTTCGATATATCGCAGAGCAAAGGGCGGCGTCGAAAACTGTCGGATGACTGGCTTTCCGGGAAAATGTCGGTCCAGATCAACCGCGCTCAACAACTATTCGCCCACTCACACTGCAAAGATAAACGGTGAGTGGCGCTAATCCTCCACACCTGCGCCTTGAAATCACTGCGGTAAAAAAAAAATCGTGACAAAGAGCGCCAAGTTAATGTGACGCGATGGAAAACGACGTGTGAAAAAAACAAAACAACATTTCTATGTTCTGCAACCAGATGGCTGGAAACACATCAACCGCGGTCAGTTCAAATAGCTGCAATCAGAGAGTTTACACAATAGCTGCAGCGGGAAGGAATCCAAGAGCGTCATTTGGAAAAGCGGGAAGTCCTGATGAGTCGACCGATGTGATTCAAGTGAACGATTAAATACCCAGCCTCGTGTTGGGAGTCGCGGTTAGCGCTGCAGCTCGGGGCTTCGTGGGACTTCATGTGCAGAGTGTGAGTGTGCGCTTGACCGTACCCACACCCTGACCCCGAGTCGAATGAAGCAGCGTGGAAGACAAGACGGGAATGTCAAAAGTGGCGTACTTTTTTTGAAGGCGTACGCGGGTCCTGCGGAGCGCAGCGGGCTGGCGCGCGGCGGGCTGGAGGACAGTTTGGGATGCAGCTCCTGGAGGGTTCGCACGGGACTGCAGGGAGTCGACTGGGGCTGGGTCATGGACGCTTCATTGTCCGGCTCTACAAAACGTCATGTGAGGGATATAAAAATGTGAACGAGTGAACTTATCGCTCTGGTCAGCCCCCCCCCCCCCCACCCTACCTGAGGCGGCGTTGCTCTGGACTTGCCCCTGCCCCGTGCTGGAGGCCTGATTGTTTTCTGGACTTTGGACCTCGGCGTTCTCACACTGCTCTGCCTCCGCCTCTTCCTCCGCCCTCTCAGGAGCGCCCCCCTCCGCCGCCGTGTCCACGTCGGCGTCCTCGTCCATCTCCTGCGAGCCCCCGTGCAGCGGCGAGCCGGACACCCTCCTCTCCTTCAGCCTCTCCTTCTCCGAGATCACGGCGGCGGCGGCGCTGGCGACGCCCGCCGCCCCGACCGGCGGCACCGGCCGGCCGACCCCGTCGCACTCGTCCTGCACGAGCAGCTCGCTGTCGCCGACCCCCCCGGACTCCCCCCGGTCGCTGCTGGAGCCGGAGTCGCAGGACAGGAACTCGTCCTCGGACGGGGAGCAGTCCCCGTCGCGCCTCTCCTCCCCGTCGCTGCCCTCGCCGCTCGCGCTGCACTCGGTCAGCGGCTCCTTCAGCTCCTCGTGCAGCTGGTCCATCAGGCAGCGCAGGAACTCCTGAGTGTCCTGGAGAAGCAACAAATGCAGCCAGTCGCATGAAAGACGAGCGTCGCGTGGACGCCGGCGTCGCGGGACGCACACAGATTGCTTGAAAGCGGTTTATAACATATATGCTGGTTACAGTAATTCAAATGGAAAGTGGTTTGCACTCGTCACTCCCATTACATACAAACAAATGTGCATCAGTGGCTTGAAAAGAAATCACACAAGGAACAACAAACAAAACAGATCAAACATGCACGACATATATATATCGAGCTGAATAACAAGGATCTCTTTGGAAACTTGGTTAGCTTTAGCCACAGGTTTGATGATCTGCATTTATTTTATTTTATTTTATTTTCCTTATTTGGAGTCACTAACAACAAATACATTAGAAGTGATCCTCCTTTCTTTTCTTTTTTTTAAATAAAGTAAAATGAAGAACACAATTGCACAACATAACATGGGGTATTTTCCACTGTATGAAAAAGGAAAATAGGGTTTGCACAATGCGTACCCTACAAGTAGAGCAATCGCAAAAATGAGCAATCTAAGCGGAATACATAACACAAAAAAAAAGAAAAATTAATTTAATAAAAGACGGTCATTTTTGGGAGAATTAACCTTTCCCACTCTTTCCAGATTGTGGAAAATTTTGTTTTCTGGAGCCTGATTGAGAAAGTGATTCTCTCCATGACAACGATTTCGTAGGTGATATCATGTGATTCACTAATGTCTGGTTTCAGTCATCTTCCTGTTATTGCCCTTCTGGCCACTCGAGTCAGTATTCCAAAAAAGCGCTTGACGTTTGTATTTGTAGATGTGGGTTGTAGCAAACCGGAAAAGAGTTCTTTCCAGTTAAGTTCTATTTTTTTATTTTTTTTCCAATTATAGCAACTATTTCCTTGTGGATCATGGACCCAAAATAAGTGAAAGTGGTTTTGTTTCCTGGGCTCCACAGTTCCAGAACAACCAAGAAGAGCCAGTGCGGTGAGAACTTTGGGCAGGAGTGATAAAGAATCTTTTCAAACTTTTCTAGCCAAAAGCCCTCCACGAGCCCATTTATCTATTTAAAAGCATCTTGCTTGCAGGAAACTGGACATGTTAGCATGACATATGAGTTCAGATTTATCTTTGGGTAATGTCACCAGATGACATGCAACTACAAATAACTAACACATACACATACCGAGAACACAATTAAAATGTTAAAATGATCTTTTTTCAGCCCTTCTTGCTCTCAGATAAATTAAAATGATCTATCTATACTAATTAAGTTCATTCCTTGATTTATTTATTTTTTCAGTTTCACATAATAAACCCGGGGATTGGCTGGATGAGTCATTATGGTTTATTTGCATATAAGGTTACTAATGTCAGTTAATACGGAAATCATTTCGTAAATTTTTCTCCAGTTTTCTATAGAAAGATGAAATAAATAAAAAAAAAAAAAAGTAAATGTCCTCAAAATGTAATTAGAAACACAGCTTTGGAAATTCTATGAACATAACCATTAAATATATTGAAAAAAAAAACATTTTCCCATATTTACAACAAAAATGCAGAAACAAACATTTTTAACATACAAATCTCATCATGCTCCATCATCGTCATGCCCTTTTTTACTCTTTATAACCTTAAAAATACTCCCGTCTAACCCACTTTATTAGAAATGGGCGGGCAACACAAACCTGTATGTAACATGCATTTTTCTTGACGGTACATCACAAAGCGGTTTCTGATTAATTAAAAAAACAAAGAGGAAAAGACGGTGTGGGGCTGCTGTTGAGTGATTCCAGGTGTAGTTACCTGCTGGGTACTTGTCCCTACCTGCTGAGCGTAACCACGAAACATGGGGTTTACTAGTTTGATGCCGTGGGAGAGGCTGGTAGGGACGACATAGCTGGGTCTGGGAAACATCGAAGCGAAACAATTTTCAATATTAAGGACGAAGCTTCCTAATCTACTCGCTGCCGTGTATTTATTTATCAAATACCGTTTTTTATGCCAAAGCTCCGAGATGAGCTTCTGGTAGCTCTTGCACAGAGCGGGCTTCTTATCGGTCCGGACCAAACCACTGCAGTCCAGGAAGAACTGAGTGAGGGGCGGACTGAGAGTGAAAACAAATTACCTCAGCGTCACTGCACTGAAAGGAAAACACGTGAACAAAAAGCAGCGGGAGGCAACTTCCTCCGAAATTGGGCCAAATGTAATAGAGAGGCCGAGAGCTCACCAGTTGGACAGAGCTTGGAGGGCTGCGTTCATGTAGCAGGAGTTTCCGATGTTTTTCATGCCCGTCAAACCTACGGGAAACAGAAAATACTGACTGAAGCTCGTCGTGCTCAGAAAGTTTAGTCCAACGCAAGTATAAGTATAAGGTATAAGCGGTAGTTCCTGAACTGGACGTCACTGGGGAGTGTCTGCGATTTGCCTGCTCTGAAGTTGTCAGAATTAAGAAAGAAAACCCGCAGAAACAATCTTCCCTCGAGTGTGGGCGTTTCACTTGCGAACACGTAAAAGAATTTCAAGAAGACAACCTAAGAACAAGGGTTCCAGCTCTTTGTAGTCGGGGGTACGCATAACACCCAATTTGTTATCCAGTCGGTCGTACCACTAAAACCAAAGCATTAAAACCTATAATTACACAACAATTCTAATGGTATCTCTTACTTTCAGAGCAAACAATTCCAATTCAACTTAAATAGCCTTTTTTTTTACTCAAATTACTTTATTCGGATGCTTCCTGATGCAAAATACAGTCAAATGTTGCAAGAAGCACAGCGTCAAACTTGCATGGTTTTCTCAAAGCTGTAGAATCTGCTCAGCCGGACTTGGTCATGGGTCTTAAAAGAGGTTTTTGTATCTTCAACAGTCATGAAGTGGAAACCCTTTAGACGATATACTGTATGACAAAGTCCAACTGATTTCTGACTCTCCAGCTTTAACGTGCATGACGAAACGCGAACGTGTCACTTGACTTCGCTCACTTGGCTCCAAAACAGATAAAAGGTGTGAAATCTGCTCTGACACGCATTATATCGGAATAAAGTTGACGAAAAAAAGCTTGTCTCTTCTCAGGCGTGTTTTATTTTATTTTTTTAAATACAAAAATTCACCCTCACAGTATAAATTTAACACTTTAACCACAAAATGGAAGGCTTATTTGTGGCCTTACGTTAAGACAGCCCTGGCCTAGATTGATAAGGATGGAGGTCACGTTTCTGAATAAAAGACTTTCTTTTTTTTTTTTTACGCAGTATTCACAGTGTACCTCTGGGCTTCAGCTCATCCTCCTCCGACTCGGAGCCTTCTTCTTCTGCCACGGCAATGGGCACGGCTTTAAGCGGGTGGCCAACCGGCTGGGGAGCCGCTTCCTAGAAAATGCATCAACCATCTACTGCCAGCACATCGTGCACTTTTTATTTTAATTCAAAATTATTATTTTTTTTTTTAGGTGACGGATAATACCAGGAGGCTGCACCTGTTCTGCGGATTTGCAGTGGCGAGGCGCTGCAGCAGGCACCGGCGCCAGAGCAGGCCTGTGCTCCAGGAACACCTCCCGCTCGCACACGTAACACCAGATCCTGAACGTGGTCAGGTTCACCGTCAGGTTGTGCTTCTTAGTCTAAAAAAACAAAAAAAACAAACCCATTGTGGTTTCGGTGACTCTTTCAAGGAGAACGCCTTCACGGGTGTCGTCAGTGTGAGTTTACCTGCGCATGCAGGGTGCTGTGATCAGAGAAAGACTCTCCACAACCGACGTAGGGGCAGTCGTTCTACAAAGCAGAAAGCGCGTGGGAAACTCAAGTTCTTAGATTCTCTGAGCAATCGTGATGCCAGTGAAGAACAGCTTAAAAGTTGCCGATCTTACAATGACATCTCTGCACCACATTAACGTGAATTATTAAGCGGTCAAATGGTTTAAGTGCCACTCCAGAAGTTGTAGCCGTCTTTGGCGATGTTTTAAGGAAGAAAAAAACAATTATAATAAGTTGTTCCCTGAGGACAGCCATTTCCAAAAGGTTTAAAGTCTTTTTTTTTTTTTTTGGTTTTGCTTTTTTTTTTACCTGCAGACAGGCCCACAGGTTTGGTCCCCCAGCTCCACATGACTGGCACGTACCCTGCGTGATAAAACATCATAAATGAAGACATGGGTGAATGGAAGCTCACAATCCAGAAGCGGCATGTTTCCTTAATTGTGTGCAAGCCCTATAAAATAAAATCTGTTTGGAAGAAGAATGTTCATTCAAATCACGTTCCCACCATAAACCATTGTAATTATTCAGCAATAAATGTATTAATGTATGCATGTTCAGGGGTAAAATGCATGTATGTTGACATAATAAACCTATTTTAAATTCATGCAAATATATTTGCTATGTATGCAATACCACTGAATTTATATCCATGGAAACGATCTTTACAACAAAACGTTGTTAAGTAGATTGTATTGTGGCAATTTTACTTAAGCATGTTTAAACTGACATACTGAGAGATGCATTCTCCCAAGTACCTAAATATGGCTGAAATACAGTAATGCAAATATTTGTACTTCTGTTTGGTAATCACTGACATTAGTTAGTACACAATCAATGGCAGAAAGCGGACTGCACATTTATACTCGTGTATCGCTACGGTTATATTGCCAGATCATACTCAACAGAAATACTTTGCAATTGGTTTTGTGTGTAGAAGTACACGTGAACTGCTAAATTACCTTAATTGGCTATAAAAGTTTGAATTTTAATTGTGGCATACCTGGTCGCAATGATTATATAATCGTTAAATAGTGAACTCAGTAGAACCCCCCCCCTAAATCAAGACAGGCTCTAATATGTTATTACTATCAGTATTAGTGTGTTGTTAGTATTTACGTGTGTGTTGTTGTTTCAAGACTTTCGCCCTATGGCTAAATAAAGTATTTATATTGTACTATATTATATTCTATTACAACACATCATCTTGAGGGGTGTAAGTGACTCCTAACAGGATTTAACCAGCAAAGATCGACTCTACGTTTAGTTTCTCTATGCAGGTACAAAACGCCCACCTTGGATTTGTGGACGAGGTCCTCCTTGGTCACCTCTCCTATGGAGTCCAGGTGAGGACAGACGTCTTGTTCGGCCATGACTCCGTCAGTCCCTCCCGACAGCCTGCTAATGTGTCAATATAAACATCCATTCAAGAACAGCGGATGCTTGTGGCGGTGGCTAACGTTAGCTTCATCAAGTCACACACAATTTGAGTTCGCACGCGCACCGTGTCCGACGTGACAGCGCATTTTAACCGATACAATACCGTTAAATATCCACACCAAGTGTTAAACGTACCTTTTCACATCAAGTCCCGAGACGTCTCCGGGGACGCTGCGGGGCGACGGGCCTGCTGCAGACCCAGCGAACGGTCGGATATCATCTCCAGTCTGCGGCTGTTTTGTTGTTTTTTTTTTAGTTGAACGTCTCGTGAAGGCAAAGTAGCGGCTCGCGACGCGTTTCGCAGCTCAAACCTCGCCGCCTCGAGGACAACGATGATGTGCGACGAGCACGCGGGCGGGCGGGCACACGGAAAGGACGGCGAGCCGAGCAGCGACGCAACACCACCGGCCCACCGACATCCCTCGAACTGACGCCCACCGCCACCGCCACAGCCACCACGGACCCGGAGCAGGAGCGAGAGGAGAGCCGACAACATCCGCAGCGCCGCCCGGCGACGCTCACAACGCACGGCCGGAAGGGGAGACAGGATCCTTTATGTCATTCAAAAGTAAAACATAAAATAAAAGCAAACAGTCTTAGTAACACAATTTGTGTTCAACACATTTGAACACATTTTCAACACATGAACGAAAAGGAGCAGAATATTACTCTCAATCCGCCCCTTAGTTGCCCTTCATTACCTTTCTTTCATGTTCAATATTCTAAATATTTACAGCATTTACAATATAGACAAAAATCACACAATAAAAAAGAAAAGGAAAGATAATCAAATATCTCATATTACTTATATTCAAATCTAATGTTCATACTTTTTTAACATTGCTGAGTTTATGTTTCTTGAAGGCTAGGAGAGTTACTTACTCTTATATATATATATATAAAAATTCCCCTCTCGCCCTCCGCGGGCGGTCACCTGTTTTTCTATTCCAAGCTCGGGTCCTCTACCAGAGGCCTGGGAGCTTGAGGGTCCTGCGCAGTATCTTTGCTGTTCCAAGTACTGCACTTTTCTGGACTGAGATGTCCGAGGTTGTTCCAGGGATCTGCTGTAGCCACTCCTCCAGTTTGGGGGTTACTGCCCCGACTGCTCCGATTACCACGGGCACTACCACGATATATATATATATATATATATATATATATATATATATATATATATATATATATATATATATATATATATATATATATAAATAAATAAAAATTATAATGCATTATTTAGTCTCTAGGTTCCTGTCTTCCCCCCAGTCCTTTGCCTTTGGGCCGTCAGGTGCCGGCCCTTGAAGGGAGGGTACTGCCAGGTCTCTGTGTCTGCCCCTGTGTGTCTCACCTCTGTGTGCACCCATCGTCATGTTCCGCCTATGTCCACCCCTTCCCAGGATATTTAAATCCCTCTCTCTCCCTCTGTTGTCTTTGTCAGCTCATCTTGGCAACCTGTTGCTCCGCTTGTCCTCCATTGTTCCTGTTTCCCCGTGGTTTATCGTCTTCACTGGACTTTTCAACAATAAACTCCGGTTTTTATGGAACTCTGAGTCTGCACTTGGGTCCATCCGCACACCACCTGCAATTCCGGGACACAAAGAGGCATACCGAAAAAAATACAAAATAAAATTTTACTTCAGAAGCCACATAAGCCCCGTTTCCCGTGGATGCGCGTCCGGGACATGGGAGACTGGAGCTTTCGGCTCCGGCGCTGATCGCGCTGCAAAAAGTAACAGTTTTATTTTTTCCGCTGCAAAAAATAAAAGTGCAAAGTGGAGGATGTAAACAACAACAGAGGATTCACAAGATCTAGATCTGACGACTTTCTTTTCTGTTGTAATGTCACATTTCTGCAGAGCTCATAAGCCCCGCACACTTTTTAAGCTCCTCTCTGCAGTGGAAACGCGACCTAAAATTTCGGTCGGGGTCTCTATTCTGTACCACTCCGTCCCGGGAATTGTGTGCGGTGGAAACGGGGCTATACAGTCCAGTTTCATCTTAAGTGTTGAATCTTAAGTTTCAACCACCTTGCTTGGTAGTTACTGGGGCTGTATGGGAGCTTTTTGTGGCCGGTTTTGGTCCACGGGTGTTGTGTTTGACTGAAATAAACTCCACAGAAGCACTGAGCTGCAGGAGGCTGTCCGTTAGCGGTTAAAACACCCGCGCTTGACTATTTGTCTGCTCTTACCAGGTCCCTCCTCCAAGGTTCTACTATACACTAAAGTTAGATGGCTTTGAGCTGTGGCTTTGAGCAAGTAATGCTTGCTTATTACTATTACTTGTACCCGTGCATAAAAAAAAGTATTTTGTTTCTCAACGTCATTATTTGTTTTCTTTTTTGTGTTCTTTTTGCTGCTTGCACATGCGCTG